>NW_027139656.1:99821-123967 GCF_035084215.1 Heptranchias perlo
TAAATGCAAATGGGGGCAGAGTGTAAATCAGGCTGTCAATTCGCTGTCGCCCGGTTTTACACGGCCTCCCTGGGTGAATTGCACCCTCAGACGGAGAGAGAATCGCACATCAGAGAGACAGAGAGAGAGACACAGAAACAGAGCCAATCTGCCCACGGGCGGGAAACAACCGCGGGATACAGGTGCAGCGAGAGGAAGAGACGGAGTGAGAGGGGAATACAGAGAGACAAGCACACAAACTGGTTGATGAACACAGAGCAAGACAAAACAGACCCAGGGAGTGAGAGAGACAGGCACATTGCGGTCAAGCCTTCAGCCACTGCTGTGCAAGGGAACGGGAAAGAAAGATAAACAAAGTCAGAGAGAGAGAGAGACACAGTGATGTGGAAAATCAGAGACCGTTGTCCTGATGACGGGAGAGAAAGAGACAGTGGGGTATACAATGAGTGTTAGTGCATCGACAGGCCGAGATGCATTTATACCCCAGTGTTTGAGAGAAAGATCAAGAGAGGAGACACAGAGAGAGAGAGACAAAACACCATATTTTATAGATGGTGAGAAACTATTAAATGTTGGTGTTCAGAGGGATTTGGGTGTCCTCGTACAAGAACACAGAAAGTTAATGTGCAGGTACAGCAAGCAATTAGGAAGGCAAATGGTATGTTGGCCTTTATTGCAAGGGGGTTGAGTACAAGAGTAAGGAAGTCTTACTGCAATTGTACAGGGCTTTGGTGAGACCTCACCTGGAGAACTGCGTGCAGTTTTGGTCTCCTTATCTAAGGAAGGATATACTTGCCTTGGGAGGAGGTGCAATGAAGGTTCACTAGATTAATTCCTGGATGAGAGGGTTGTCCTATGAGGAGAGATTGAGTGGAATGGGCCTATACTCCTGGGAGTTTAGAAGAATGAGAGGTGATCTCATTGAAACATATAAGATTCTGAGGGGGGCTTCACAGGGTAGATGCTGAGAGGCTGTTTTCCCCTGGCTGGAGAGTCTAGAACTAGGGGGCATAGTCTCAGGATAAGGGGGTCGGCCATTTAGGACTGAGATGAGAGGAATTTCTTCACTCAGAGGGTTGTGAATCTTTGGAATTCTCTACCCCAGAGGGCTGTGGATGCTCGGCTCGTTGAGTATATCAAGACTGAGATCGATAGATTTTTGGACTCGAGGGGAATCAAGGGATATGGGGATCGGGCAGGAAGTGGAGTTGAGGTCGAAGATCAGCCATGATCTGATTGAATGGCGGAGCAGGCCTCGAGGGGCCGAATGGCCTACTCCTGCTCCTATTTCTTATGTTTTTACACAGAGATAGACACACTCACAGACAGGAGGACACAGAAAGGGAGAGACAGACAGGAGAGAGGGAGAGAGACACACACAGACAGGGAGGGAGAGAGAAACAGGGAGGGAGAGAGAGACACACAGACAGAAAGGGAGAGAGAAACAGAGAAGGAGAGAGAGAGAAAAGGAGATAGACAGAGAGAGGGAGAGACAGAGCGCGAGAGAGAGAAAAACATTGAGAGAGACACACAGACAGAAAGGGAGAGAGAGGGAGACGGACAGACAGAGCGCGGGGGGAGAGAAACAGAGAGGGAGAGGATAGAGAGAGAAACAGAAGGAGAGAGACAGAGAGGGAGAGGAGAGAAAACATGCACAGACAAAGTGAGGGACAGACAAACAGAGACACACAGAGAGTGCCTTAATTTCCCTTGTAGTCTCATTGTGAATTCTAGTTGCTGTGACTGGTGCTGTGTGAGTATTAAATCATGCATTAGAGGAATCACGACAAGGCCTTCTGCTCGGCACAGGGGAAAACCAGCCCAGCAAATCCAATCGTGATGAAAAAAAACTCCGAGCCTTATGTTTATTGGTTAAAAAGCCAACAAGTTTATTGGTTAAAAAGCAACAAGGTGACGTCCTTCTGTGTAGACGATCCAGTGGTGTTGGATGTACAATATTATTAACTGTTGTTTCCCACGCTGTAGATTTATATGTAGAATATATCTGTGGTGTTCTTTTTATGGCCCTTTGTAGCTATTGTATCTATCGAGCGACTTTCAGAACAAAAATACTGCAGGAATGATCCAAAATCAAGGACTCAGCAATAAACAAATCACACACGATGCTATCGAACAGAGATAGATCTGACTTGTTCTGCGAGGAGCGGTCCCAGCGAGGCCAGGAGCTCAGCCACGGGCGAAAGTCCAAAGGTGACTGGAAACTGGTTCTGGGGTCCCTGTAACGCAACATCAGATTCTGCTTCCCTCTCTCTGTCTCTCTCTCTCTCTCTCCCAGTGTCGGTGAGGTCTCACTCCCCCTCCACGTCCGTCTCTCACGCCCAGTGTCGGTGAGGTCTCACTCCCCCTCCCTGTCTCTCTCTCTCTCCCAGTGTCGGTGAGGTCTCACTCCCCCTCCCCGTCTCTCTCTCTCTCTCCCAGTGTCGGTGAGGTCTCACTCCCCCTCCCCATCTCTCTCTCTCTTTCCCAGTGTCGGTGAGGTCTCACTCCCCCTCCCTGTCTCTCTCTCTCTCTCCCAGTGTCGGTGAGGTCTCACTCCCCCTCCCCGTCTCTCTCTCACTCCCAGTGTCGGTGAGGTCTCACTCCCCCTCCCTGTCTCTCTCTCCCAGTGTCGGTGAGGTCTCACTCCCCCTCCCCGTCTCTCTCTTTCCCAGTGTCGGTGAGGTCTCACTCCCCCTCCCTGTCTCTCTCACTCCCAGTGTCGGTGAGGTCTCACTCCCTCTCCCTGTCTCTCTCTCTCTCACTCCCCCTCCCCGTCTCTCTCTCCCAGTGTGGGTGAGGTCTCACTCCCCCTCCCTGTCTCTCTCACTCCCAGTGTCGGTGAGGTCTCACTCCCTCTCCCTGTCTCTCTCTCTCTCACTCCCCCTCCCCGTCTCTCCCAGTGTCGGTGAGGTCTCACTCCCCCTCCCTGTCTCTCTCCCTCTCCCTGTCTCTCTCTCACTCCCCCTCCCTGTCACTCTCACTCCCAGTGTGGGTGAGGCCTCACTCTTCCTCATTCCCTCCCTGTCTCTCTCTCACTCCCAGCGTTGGTGTGATCTCACTCTCCCCTTCCCCTTTCCCCTCTCTCTCTCACTCTTAGTGTCGGTGAAGTCTCACTCCCCTCTTCCGCCTCTCTCTCTCCCACTCCCACTCCCAGTGTCGGTGAGGCCTCACTCCCCATTTCCCCCTCTCTCTCACTCCCAGTGTCAGCGTGATCTCTCTCCCCTCTTTCCCTGCCTGTCTCTCACTCCCAGTGTCGGTGAGGCCTCTCTCCCTCTTTCCCTGTCTGTCTCTCTATCTCTCACTCCCAGTGTCGGTGAGACCTCTCGCCCTCTTTCCCTGTGTCTCTCTCTCTCTCACTCCCAGTGTCAGTGAGACCTCTCTCCCTCTTTCCCTGTCTCTCTCTCTCTCACTCCCAGTGTCGGTGAGACCTCTCTCCCTCTTTCCCTGTCTCTCTCTCTCACTCCCCAGTGTCGGTGAGACCTCTCTCTCTCTTTCCCTGCCTGTCTCTCTCTCTCACTCCCAGTGTCGGTGAGACCTCTCTCCCTCTTTCCCTGCCTGTCTCTCTCTCTCTCACTCCCAGTGTCGGTGAGGCCTCTCGCCCTCTTTCCCTGTCTCTCTCTCTCTCTCACTCCCAGTGTCGGTGAGACCTCTCTCCCTCTTTCCCTGTCTGTCTCTCTCTCTCACTCCCAGTGTCGGTGAGACCTCTCTCCCTCTTTCCCTGCCTGTCTCTCTCTCTCTCACTCCCAGTGTCGGTGAGGCCTCTCTCCCTCTTTCCCTGTCTCTCTCTCTCTCTCTCACTCCCAGTGTCGGTGAGACCTCTCGCCCTCTTTCCCTGTCTCTCTCTCTCACTCCCAGTGTCGGTGAGGCCTCTCTCCCTCTTTCCCTGTCTCTCTCTCTCTCTCTCACTCCCAGTGTCGGTGAGACCTCTCTCCCTCTTTCCCTGCCTGTCTCTCTCTCACTCCCAGTGTCAGTGAGACCTCTCTCCCTGTCTCTCTCTCTCTCTCACTCCCAGTGTTGGTGAGACCTCTCTCCCTCTTTCCCTGCCTGTCTCTCTCTCTCACTCCCAGTGTCGGTGAGACCTCTCTCCCTCTTTCGCTGCCTGTCTCTCTCTCTCACTCCCAGTGTCGGTGAGACCTCTCTCCCTCTTTCCCTGTCTCTCTCTCTCTCTCACTCCCAGTGTCGGTGAGACCTCTCTCCCTCTTTCCCTGTGTCTCTCTCTCTCTCTCACTCCCAGTGTCGGTGAGGCCTCTCTCCCTCTTTCCCTGTCTCTCTCTCTCACTCCCAGTGTCGGTGAGGCCTCTCTCCCTCTTTCCCTGTCTCTCTCTCTCACTCCCAGTGTCGGTGAGGCCTCTCTCCCTCTTTCCCCGTCTGTCTCTCTCTCTCACTCCCAGTGTCGGTGAGACCTCTCGCCCTCTTTCCCTGTGTCTCTCTCTCTCTCTCACTCCCAGTGTCGGTGAGGCCTCTCTCCCTCTTTCCTTGTCTCTCTCTCTCTCTCACTCCCAGTGTCGGTGAGGCCTCTCTCCCTCTTTCCCTGTGTCTCTCTCTCTCTCTCTCACTCCCAGTGTCGGTGAGGCCTCTCTCCCTCTTTCCCTGTCTGTCTCTCTCTCTCTCACTCCCAGTGTTGGTGAGACCTCTCTTCCTCTTTCCCTGCCTGTCTCTCTCACTCCCAGTGTTGGTGAGACCTCTCTTCCTCTTTCCCTGCCTGTCTCTCTCTCTCCCAGACTCCTTTCGATACTCATTGAATGAGCGACATGAGCATTTATCACTCACTGGACCTGGTAAAGAATGAACTTACTTCCTACAGCACTTTCCACATCATCAGGACCTCCAAAAACCACTAAACATCCACTGAATTACTTTTGTGTGCGGTCACTGTGTTGTGATGTAGGCAAACGATGCAGCCATGGTGTGCAGAGAAAGATCCCACAGCCGCACTGGGATGTGTGACCAGTTAATCTGTTTTAATGATGTTGGTTGAGGGATAAATGTTGGCCCCAGGAACCGGGGAGAACTCCTCCCTGCTCTTCTTCCAATAGTGGCCGTGGGTACTTTCACGTCCACCTGAAAGGGCAGATGGGGCCTCAGTTTAACGTCTCATCCAAAAGACGACACCTCCAACAGTGCAGCACTGAGAATGTCATTCTAGAGGGAGCTTTACTCTAAGTCGTGCTGTATCCGCCCTGGGAGTGTTTGACGGGACAATGTAGAGGGAGCTTTACTCTGTATCTAACCCGTGCTGTACCTGCCCCTGGGAGTGTTTGATGGGACAGTGTAGAGGGAGCTTTACTCTGTATCTAACCCTGACCTGCCCTGGGAGTGTTTGACGGGACAGTGTAGAGGCAGCTTTACTCTGTATCTAACCCTGTACCTGCCCTGGGAATGTTTGACGGGACAGTGTAGAGGGAGCTTTACTCTGTATCTGACCCTGACCTGCCCTGGGAGTATTTGACGGGACAGTGTAGAGGGAGCTTTACTCTGTATCTAACCCGTGCTGTACCTGCCCTGGGAGTGTTTGATGGGACAGTGTAGAGGGAGCTTTACTCTGTATCTAACCCTGTACCTGCCCTGGGAGTGTTTGATGGGACAGTGTAGAGGGAGCTTTACTCTGTATCTAACCCGTGCTGTACCTGCCCTGGGAGTGTTTGATGGGACGGTGTAGAGGGAGCTTTACTCTGTATCTAACCCGTGCTGTACCCGGGACAGTGTAGAGGGAGCTTTGAAGGTAGGTACCTCAGATACAAATCTGCAGAACTAACATTCCTGAGGCAAAGAATGATTTTTTGACAGGACTGTGTCCGAATTCTCCTGCTGCTGACCCTGTGACTGTAATGACCGGGACGTCCCTGCACTAAATGCCTTCAATCTGCTGCTCCCCTCCCCCAGTCTTATATCCCACTGTTTATCCTCAGAGGTTAGATTTGGCTGTGATACCGTCACTGTTCTGAGGTCATAACTGTGTTCAATCCCAGCTGGGGCAGTACGGTGGGATATAAGAACAGGGGAAGGGAGCAGCGGAGTAAATTCAGAATAATAGTTATATCACTGACCGAGGTGACTGGCCAGAATTCACACAGGTCTCCTCTTCCTGTTGGAGGGGATTAACCCTCTCTCCCCCGCCTCTTCCCATTTACAGTCAGACACCAGGCCGCCTGTTCCTATCGGAGGGGATTAACCCTCACTCCCCCGCCTCTTTCCAGTTACAGTCAGACAACGGGCAGCCTGCATCTATCGGAGGGGTTTCACCCTCTCTCCCCCGCCTCTTCCCAGTTACAGTCAGACTCCGGAGGCTGCCTGTTCCTAAGAACATAAGAAATAGGAGCAGGAGGAGGCCATTCGGCCCCTCGAGCCTACTCCACCATTCAATAAGACCATGGGTGATCTTCCACCTCAACTCCACTTTCCCGCCCGATCCCCATATCCCTTGATTCCCCTCGAATCCAAAAATCCATCGATCTCAGTCTTGAATATACTCAACGACTGAGCATCCACCAGCCTCTGGGCTAGAGAATTCCAAAGATTCACAACCCTCTGAGTGAAGAAATTCCTCCTCATCTCAGTCCTAAATGGTCGACCCCTTATCCTGAGACTATGCCCCCTAGTTCTAGACTCTCCAGTCAGGGGAAACAGCCTCTCAGCATCTACCCTGTGAAGCCCTCTTAGAATCTTATATGTTTCAATGAGATCACCTCTCATGCATCTAAACTCCAGAGAGTATCGGCCCATTCTACTCAATCTCTCCTCATAGGACAACCCTCTCATCCCAGGAATTAATCTCGTGAACCTTCGCTGCACCGCCTCTAAGGCAAGTATATCCTTCCTTAGATAAGGAGACCAAAACTGTACACAGTACTCCAGGTGAGGTCTCACCAGAGCCCTGTACAATTGCAGCAAGACTTCCTTACTCTTGTACTCCATCTCCCTTGCAATAAAGGCCAACATACCATTTGCTTCCTAATTGCTTGCTGTACCTTCATGTTAACTTTCTCTGTTTTGTGTACGAGGACACCCAAATCCCTCTGATCACCAACATTTAATAGTTTCTCACCATTTAAAAAATATTCTGTTTTTCTATTCTTCCTACCAAAGTGAATAATCTCACATTTCCCCACATTATACTCCATCTGCCACCTTCTTGCCCACTCACTTAACCTGTCTATATCCCTTTACAGACTCTTTGTGTCCTCCTCACAGCTTACTTTCCCACCTAGCTTTGTATCGTCAGCAAACTTGGATACATTACACTCGGTCCCTTCATCTAAGTCATTAATATAGATTGTAAATAGCTGAGGCCCAAGCACTGATCCTTGTGGTACCCCACTAGTTACAGCCTGCCAACCTGAAAATGATCCATTTATCCCTACTCTCTGTTTTCTGTCCGTTAACCAATCCTCTATCCATGCTAATATATTACCCCCAATCCCATGAACCCTTATCTTGTGTAACAACCTTTTATGTGGCACCTTATCGAATGCCTTTTGAAAATCCAAATATACGACACTCACTGGTTCCCCTTTATCGACTCTGCAAGTTACATCCTCAAAAAACTCTAATAAATTTGTCAAACGTGATTTCCCTTCCATAAAACGATGTTGACTCTGCCTAATCATATTATGATTTTCTAAGTGCCCTGTTACCATTTCCTTAATAATGGATTCCAGCATTTTCCCGACGACTGATGTCAGGCTAACTGGCCTGTAGTTCCCTGTTTTCTCTCTCCCTCCTTTCTTGAATACTGGGGTTACATTTGCTACCTTCCAATCCACCGGGACCGTTCTAGAATCTAGGGAATTCTAGACGATCACAACCAATGCATCCACTATCTCTGCAGCCACCTGTTTTAGAACCCTAGGATGTAGGCCATTGGGTCCAGGGGATTTATCAGCCTTTAGTCCCACTAATTTTTCTCTTTACTGATATTAATTACTTTAAGTTCCTCACTCTCGTTACACCCTTGGTTCCCCACTATTTTCGGTATGTTTTTTGTGTCTTCTACTGCGAAGACAGATACAAAATATTTGTTTAATTCATCTGCCATTTCCTTATTTCCCATTATAATTTACATATGTACATGCATACAAACATACAAATTAAGAACAGGAGTAGGCCATTCGGCCCCTCCGAGCCTGCTCTGTCATTTGATAAGATCATGGCTGATCTGATTGTGACCTCAACCCTACTTTCCCATCTACCTACTATAACCTTTGACTCCCTTGTTAATCAGGAATCTATCGAACTCAGCCTTAAAAATATTCAATGACCCTGCCTCCACCGCTCTCTGGGGAAGGGAGTTCCACAGACTCATCGCCCTCTGAGAGAAAAAATTTCTCCTCATCTCCGTCCTAAATGGGAGACGCCTTATTTTTAAACTGTGGCCCCTAGTTCTAGTCTTTCCCAGAAGGGGAAACATCCTCTCAGCATCTACCACTTCAAGTCCCCTCAGGATCTTATATGTTTCAATCAGATCACCTCTCATTCTCCTAAACTCCAGTGTATACAGGCCCAACTTGTCCAACCTTTCCTCATAAGATAACCCCCTCATCCCAGGAATCAGTCGAGTGAATCTTCTCTGAAACGCCTCCAAAGCAATTATGTCCTTTCTTAAATAAGGAAACCAAAACTGCACACAGTATTCCAGATGTGGTCTCACCAATGCCCTGTACAACTGTAGCAAAACATCTCAACTTTTATCTTCCATTCCCCTTGCAATAAATGACAATATTCCATTTGCCTCCCTAATCACTTGCTGTACCTGCGTACTAACTTTTTGTGATTTGTGTACTAGGACACCCAGATCCCTCTATACCTCAGAGTTCTGCAATCTCTCTCCATTTAAATAATACACTGCTTTTTCTATTCCTCCTGCCAAAGTGGACAAGTTCACATTTTCCCACATTATACTCCATCTGCCGAATTTTTGCCCACTCACTTAACCTATCAGTATCCCTTTGCAGACTCCTTGTGTCCTCTTCACAACTTACTTTCCTACCTACCTTTGTGTCATCAGCAAATTTAGCAACCATACATTCGGTCCCTTCATCCAAGTCATTGATATAGATTGCAAATAGTTGAGGCCCCAGCACTGATCCTGTGGCACTCCACTCGTTACATCTTGCCAACCTGAAAATGACCCATTTATGCCTATTCTCTGTTTCCTGTTAGCTAACCAATCCTTTATCCATGCTAATATGTTACCCCCTACACCATGAGCTCTAATTTTGTACAGTAGCCTTTGATGTGGCACCTTGTCAAAAGCCTTCTGGAAATCCAAGTACACCACATCCACAGGATCCCCTGTATCTTTTTCTCCTGACTCAGCGTCTAAGGGACCCACGTTTACTTTTGCTACTCTCTTCCTTTTTACATACTTGTAGAAGCTCTTACAATCTTTTTATATTTCTTGCTAGTTTACTCTCATTCTATTTTCTCCCTCTTTATCAATTTCTTGGTCATCCTTTGCTGATTTCTAAAACCCTCCCACTCCTCAGGCTTACTACTTTTTTTAGCAACATTATAAGCCTCTTTTAATCTAATACCATCCTTAACTTCTCTAGTTAGTCATGGTTAGATCACTTTTTCTGTGGAGATTTTATTCCTCAAGGGAGTGAATATTCGTTGGGAATTATGAATTATTTCTTTAAATGTTCACCATTGCTTATCTACTGTCATATCTTTTAATCTAATTTCCTAATCTACCTTAGCCAACATGCCCCTCATACCTACTTAATTGGCCTTGTTTAAATTTAGGACCCTAGATTCGGACTTAACTACATCACTCTCAAACTCAATATGAAATTGTATCATATTATGATCACTCTTCCCCAGAGGACCCTTTATTATAAGGTTACTAATTAATCCTGTCTCATTACACAATACTAGATCTAAAATAGCCTGTTCCCTAGCTGGTACCTATCGGAGGGGATTAACCACCTCACCCAGCTCTTCCCAGTTATAGTCAGACATGGGGAAGCCTGTTCCTATCAGAGGGGATGAACCCACTCACCTGCCTCCCCCATTTACAGTCAGATACTAGGCAGCCTATTCCTATCAGAGTGGACTGACCCTCTCACCCACCTCATCGCAGTTACAATCAGACTACTGGACAGCCTGTTCCTTTCGGAGGGGATCAATCCTCTCTCACCCACCACTCTCCCAATTACAGTCAGACCCCAGGCAGCCAGCTCCTGTCGGAGGGGATTAACCCTCTCTCCCCCGCCTCTTGCCAGTTACAGTCAGGCCCCGGGCAGCCTGTTCCTATCGGAGGGGATTAACCCTCTTCCCAGTTGCAGCCCTTTCCCGCCGCACTGTAAGTCACAGAATTCCCAGTGAATTCCGTCCGTGGAAGGGGGGAGGGGGTGGGAGCAGCTGTAACCAGGACCAATATCGCCCTCTTCTGACAGAGGGATAGAGAATGCTGTCGAGTAAGTGTGGCCACCGGGAGAGGGTTCAGACACACCGCTGGGGGTGAGGAGGCCAGACTCGGTGGGTGGGTGGTGGGCAAAGGGATTCACTCTCTGCTTCAATATAACAATCTATTAAAAAAGGCCTCCCATTTCTCCAGCTCCATTCACGGCCTCAGGACGTCCCAAAATGCTTTGCAGCCAATGAGGTATTTTTGAGACGTGGTTACTGCTGTAATGCAGGGAACACCAATTTACACACAGCAAGATCCCACAAACAGCAATGTGATAAATGACCAGGTAATCTGTTTTTTGTGATGTCTGTTGCGGGATAAATATCGGCCCCAGGACACCAGGGAGAACTCCCCCCCCCACCTTACTCTTCTTCGAAATAGTGGCCGTGGGATCTTTTATATCTACCTGAGAGGGGCAGACAGGGCCCTCGGTTTAATGTCTCATCTGAAAGACGGCACCTCCGACAGTGCAGCGCTCCCTCAGTACCGACCCTCCGACAGTGCGGCGCTCCCTCAGTACTGACCCTCCGATAGTGCGGCGCTCCCTCAGTACTGACCCTCCGACGGTGCGGCGCTCCCTCAGTACTGACCCTCTGACAGCGCGGCGCTCCCTCAGTACCGACCCTCCGACAGTGCGGCGCTCCCTCAGTACTGCCCCTCCGACAGTGCGGCGCTCCCTCAGTACCGACCTTCCGACAGTGCGGCGTTCCCTCAGCACTGACCCTCCGACAGTGCGGCGCTCCCTCAGTACTGACCCTCCGACAGTGCGGCGCTCCCTCAGTACCGACCCTCCGACAGTGCGGCGCTCCCTCAGTACCGACCCTCCGACAGTGCAGCGCTCCCTCAGTACCGACCCTCCGACAGTGCGGCGCTCCCTCAGTACCGACCCTCCGACAGTGCGGCGCTCCCTCAGTACCGACCCTCCGACAGTGCGGCGCTCCCTCAGTACCGACCCTCCAACAGTGCGGCGCTCCCTCAGTACCGACCCTCCGACAGTGCGGCGCTCCCTCAGTACCGACCCTCCGACAGTGCGGCGCTCCCTCAGTACTGACCCTCTGACAGTGCGGCGCTCCCTCAGTACTGGCACCGGGAGTGTCGGCCCTGGATTATGGGGCTGGACTCTCTGGAGTGGGGACTCGAACCCAAGACCTTCTGACCCAGAGGCGAGAGTGAGATCTCCTCCCCACCACCCCCCCACCCCCCCTCCCAAGCCATGGGCTGATATTAAACAGGATTCCAAGTGTAACGTATATCATGTAAAAATTCTAGTCACCGTTCTGAGGCGTTGTCAAGGTCAAGGGTCATCTACCGTTAAAGCAAGGGGTCAAGAGTCATCTACAGTTAAAACAAGGGTTAGAGGGCAGGGGGCAATTGAATTGGGCCAAGGGAATGGGGGACAGAAGCCAAAGGGAGGGGGGAGGATGGAAAGGGGTGGGATGAGGAGTTGGTAGATGGAGAGAGGTTTGGAGGCAGAGGGAGGAGCTGGGGAGTGGGATGGAGGAGGCATGGTGAGGATGGAGTGAGGGGAAGGACTGGGAAGAGGGGTCATGGGAGAGGGAGGAGGGGAGAGATGAGGGGAAAGGGAAGAGTAAGGGAGGGAGTGATGAGGAGTTAGAGGGAGAGGAGTGGGGAGATGGGGAGGGGAGAGCAGCGGGAGGAGATGACGTGGCAGAGGGAGGGGGTTGAGGAGGGAGGGAGAGAGGAGAAATGGGAAGAGGAGGGAAAGGCGATGAGGAGGATGGGGAGAGGAGGGAGGGGGTAGGAGGTGATAGAGGGGCAGATGAAGAGGGAGTGGAGATGAGGAGGGAGAGGAGATGAGGAGGGTTTCCTCGCACGACCCAAATAGTTGGAAGGCATGACGTTTCCCTTTGTTCCTGGCTGAACTCACCTTGCAAGTCACCAGTTCTTGAACTGAATAGTCCTAAGCTTAGGGAGAGAGACCTCTCTGACTCTCACTCATCTGGGCAAAGACTATCAAAGAGAGAGAGAGAGAGATAGGGAGAGAGAGTGAGAGTGACACAGAGAGACAGACAGGGTCAGACAAAGAGAGAGAGAGAGACAGAGACAGACAAAGAAAGAGACAGAGAGGGGGAGAGAGACAGACAAAGAGAGATAGAGACAGATACAGATAGAGAGAGAGAGACAGATAGAGAGACAGACAGACAGAGATAGGGAGCCAGAGAGAGAGAGTGTTAGAGAGACAGAAAGAGATACAGAGTGAGAGAAAGAGACAGAGGGAGAGTGTGTGCGAGAGATTGAGTGAGAGATAGAGAGACACAGAGAGAGTGAGAGAGACAGAGAGAGTGAGAGAGACAGAGAGAGTGAGAGAGACAGAGAGAGGGAGACAGAGACAGGGAGAGACAGAAAGAGGGAGGGGAAATGAGGAGAGAGGTGATGAGGAGGGAGGGGGTGATGAGGAGGGAGGGGAGATGAGAGGAGATGGGGAGGGAGGGGTGATGAGGATGGGGGGGAGATGAGGAGGGAGGGGATAATGAGGAGGGGAAATGAGGGAGGGGGTGATGAGGAGGGAGTAGATGAGAAGGGGAGATGAGGATTTTGGGGGAGATGAGGAGGGAGGAGAGATGAGGAGGGAGGGGAGATGAGGAGGGAGGGGAAGATGAGGTCGGAGGGGGAGATGACACCAAAATGGGCAGTAAGCAGGAGCTACAATTGGTACTGAGCCCCACAGAGTAGGAAGAGCCCGGTTCAGTGCTCCCTCTGTACTGCACTGGGAGTGTCGGCCGAGATTATGGGCTTGTTACAAACTGTGGGTCTGCACTTGCTATTGCCTCGAGTTCAGAGTAATTGCACCTCGTGACCCCTATGATCCGGAGTGCACCTTCCCTGCTCAATATCAAGTGAAATAATCGTGTGACATGAGGACCATGGCAATAAGCCCCCTCGTCGTATGTATGGGACTCTCCGATCTCACACACACCAACATATGTTCACCGATCTCTTTGAGACAACTGGGAGACAAAGCACAATTGTAAACCAACAAATTGGATTATTTTCCATGTACTATACGAAGGAGCAGAACACGGTCTTCAGGGCAAAATTCACCCCGTTCCTTGCACCACCCAAATAGTTGGAAGGCATGACGTTTCCCTTTGTTGCTGGCTGAACTCACCTTGCAAGTCACCAGTTCTTGAACTGAATAGTCCTAAGCTTAGGGAGAGAGACCTCTCTGACTCTCATACATCTGGGCATAGACTATCAAAGAGAGAGAGAGAGAGAGAGAGTGATAGGAAAAGAGAGTGAGAGTGACTCAGAGAGAGACAGCGACAGAGAGAGAGAGAGACAGAGAGAGAGAGAGACAGAGAAATAGACAGAGAGAGTGAGAGAGACAGAGAGAGAGAGAGGGAGAGAGACAGAGGGAGAGAGACAGAGGGAGAGAGACAAAGAGACAAAGAGAGACGGAGAGAGACAAAGAGAGGGAGAGAGACAGAGAGACAAAGAGAGGGAGAGAGACAGCGAGAGACCCTCCCAAGGTCAAAGACCCCCATAGTCGCTCACAACTAGAGCATGGCATCATCGCAGGGCGGCCAAGGCAGGCTCAACAGATGCCTCACACGTCCCCTACCCGGTCTCCGAGAGACTCATCAGGACCCAGGCGAGGTCAAGGCGGGGTGGAGAGGAGGGAGGGAGGGAGGATGGCGAGTCAGACAACGGGGTAGATGACGGCGGGCCTGCAGCTTGTTCCAGTGCGCAATCCGTGCTCGGGGGGACTCAACCAGCACGATGGGCTGAATGGCCTCCTCCTGCGTTGTATGATTCTATGATTCAGAAAATAGATTTAGAAAGAACGTTTTAAAATGAGCCTCACAGAGCAGCGATCCCCCAGTCTGTGCTGAGTTAGGGTAATCCCAGCTTGGGAGGGGCAGGGTCGTTTGGGCAGTAGAGGGGCTCAGCATCTGTGGAGATCGAGGGGAAACTCAGCCAAGGACCCTCCTTCTAATCACTCTCCAGTGATTCCCACTGGAAAATATGTCAAGTGCAGTCAAAAGATCGGCATTCGGCTGTGAAACCCCTCCCGGTCGAATAACTTACTGTCATTCACTGTTGGATCACACACATACACACGCCAGGAATCAGCGCCTTCTGTTCGGGGGATGGGGGGAGAGAGAAATTGGATGGAAGTAAAACAACGAGAAAACTCCTTTACGTTGTGTAGACCTGCCCTTTAATTGCAACCCGACTGAGGAGCCAACCTTAGCGGGGATGTATGATTCAGCCTCTGCGGAGTGAGTAGGCAGGGATCCGTCTAGCTCCGGGGTGAGGAATATCTACTGAGCACTGACTTAAAACTTCTCTCTCTGTGCTTCAAGAATGTGGAAGAAACTTTTAAGGGCTTGCAACACTGCTGTGTGATTGGATAAAAGAGTTTGGAGCAAGTTTAGAATGTTTGGAGCAAGTTTACAAAGTTTGGAGAGAGTTTGGAGCGAGTTTAAAAAGTTTGGAGAGAGTTTGGAGCGAGTTTAAAAAGTTTGGAAAGAGTTTGGAGAGAGTTTACAAAGTTTGGAGCGAGTTTACAAAGTTTAGAGAGAGTTTGGAGCGAGTTTACAAAGTTTGGAGCGAGTTTACAAAGTTTGGAGCGAGTTTGGAGTGAGTTTACAAAGTTTGGAGCGAGTTTACAAAGTTTGGAGCGAGTTTACAAAGTTTGGAGCGAGTTTACAAAGTTTGGAGCGAGTTTACAAAGTTTGGAGCGAGTTTACAAAGTTTGGAGCGAGTTTACAAAGTTTAGAGAGAGTTTGGAGCGAGTTTACAAAGTTTGGAGCGAGTTTACAAAGTTTGGAGCGAGTTTGGAGTGAGTTTACAAAGTTTGGAGCGAGTTTACAAAGTTTGGAGCGAGTTTGGAGTGAGTTTACAAAGTTTATAGAGATTTTGGAGTGAGTTTACAAAGTTTGGAGAGAGTTTGGAGAGAGTTTACAAAGTTTGGAGAGAGTTTGGAGTGAGTTTACAAAGTTTAGAGAGAGTTTGGAGAGAGTTTACAAAGTTTGGAGAGAGTTTGGAGCGAGTTTACAAAGTTTGAAGAGAGTTTGGAGAGAGTTTACAAAGTTTAGAGAGAGTTTGGAGAGAGTTTACAAAGTTTGGAGAGAGTTTGGAGTGAGTTTACAAAGTTTGGAGAGAGTTTGGAGAGAGTTTACAAAGTTTGGAGAGAGTTTGGAGTGAGTTTACAAAGTTTGGAGAGAGTTTGGAGCGAGTTTACAAAGTTTGGAGAGAGTTTACAAAGTTTGGAGAGAGTTTGGAGTGAGTTTACAAAGTTTGGAAAGAGTTTACAAAGTTTGGAGAGAGTTTGGAGTGAGTTTACAAAGTTTGGAGAGAGTTTGGAGCGAGTTTACAAAGTTTGGAGAGAGTTTGGAGCGAGTTTACTAAGTTTGGAGAGAGTTTGGAGCGAGTTTACTAAGTTTGGAGAGAGTTTGGAGCGAGTTTACAAAGTTTGGAGAGAGTTTACAAAGTTTGGAGAGAGTTTGGAGTGAGTTTACAAAGTTTGGAAAGAGTTTGGAGCGAGTTTACAAAGTTTGGAGAGAGTTTGGAGCGAGTTTACAAAGTTTGGAGCGAGTTTACAAAGTTTGGAGAGAGTTTGGAGCGAGTTTACAAACTTTGGAGAGAGTTTACAAAGTTTGGAGAGAGTTTGGAGCGAGTTTACAAAGTTTGGAGAGAGTTTGGAGCGAGCTTACAAAGTTTGGAGAGAGTTTGGAGCAAGTTTACAAAGTTTGGAGAGAGTTTGGAGCGAGTTTACAAAGTTTGGAGAGAGTTTGGAGCGAGTTTACAAAGTTTGGAGAGAGTTTGGAGCGAGTTCACAAACTTTGGAGAGAGTTTGGAGCGAGTTTACAAAGTTTAGAGAGAGTTTGGGGTGAGTTTACAAACTTTGGAGAGAGTTTGGAGCGAGTTTACACAGTTTGGAGAGAGTTTACAAAGTTTGGAGAGAGTTTGGAGCGAGTTTACAAAGTTTAGAGAGAGTTTGGAGCGAGTTTACAAACTTTGGAGAGAGTTTGGAGCGAGTTTACAAAGTTTGGAGAGAGTTTGGAGCGAGTTTACAAAGTTTGGAGAGAGTTTGGAGAGAGTTTACAAACTTTGGAGAGAGTTTGGAGCGAGTTTACAAAGTTTAGAGAGAGTTTGGAGCGAGTTTACAAAGTTTGGAGAGAGTTTGGAGTGAGTTTACAAACTTTGGAGAGAGTTTGGAGCAAGTTTACAAAGTTTGGAGAGAGTTTGGAGTGAGTTTGCAAAGTTTAGAGAGAGTTTGGAGCGAGTTTACAAAGTTTGGAGAGAGTTTGGAGTGAGTTTACAAACTTTGGAGCGAGTTTGGAGTGAGTTACAAAGTTTGGAGAGAGTTTGGAGTGAGTTTGCAAAGTTTAGAGAGAGTTTGGAGCGAGTTTACAAAGTTTGGAGCGAGTTTGGAGCGAGTTTACAAAGTTTGGAGAGAGTTTGGAGCGAGTTTACAAAGTTTGGAGAGAGTTTGGAGTGAGTTTACAAAGTTTGGAGAAAGTTTGGAATGAGTTTACAAAGTTTGGAGAGAGTTTGGAGCGAGTTTACAAAGTTTGGAGAGAGTTTGGAGCGAGTTTACAAAGTTTGGAGCAAGTTTACAAAGTTTGGAGCGAGTTTACAAACTTTGGAGAGAGTTTGGAGCGAGTTTACAAAGTTTGGAGAGAGTTTGCAGTGAGTTTACAAAGTTTGGAGAAAGTTTGGTGTGATTTTACAAAGTTTGGAGCGAGTTTACAAACTTTGGAGAGAGTTTGGAGCGAGTTTACAAAGTTTGGAGAGAATTTGGAGCGAGTTTACAAAGTTTGGAGAGAGTTTGGAGCGAGTTTACAAAGTTTGGAGAGAGTTTGGAGCGAGTTTACAAAGTTTGGAGAAAGTTTGGAGCAAGTTTACAAACTTTGGAGAGAGTTTACAAAGTTTACAAACTTTGGAGAGAGTTTACAAAGTTTGGAGAGAATTTGGAGCGAGTTTACAAAGTTTGGAGAGAATTTGGAGCGAGTTTACAAAGTTTGGAGAAAGTTTGGAGCAAGTTTACAAACTTTGGAGAGAGTTTACAAAGTTTACAAACTTTGGAGAGAGTTTACAAAGTTTGGAGAGAATTTGGAGTGAGTTTACAAAGTTTGGAGAGAGTTTACAAAGTTTGGAGAGAGTTTGGAGTGAGTTTACAAAGTTTGGAGAGAATTTGGAGCGAGTTTACAAAGTTTGGAGAGAGTTTACAAAGTTTGGAGAAAGTTTGGAGCAAGTTTACAAAGTTTGGAGCGAGTTTACAAAGTTTGCAGAAAGTTTGGAGTGAGTTCACAAACTTTGGAGAGAGTTTACAAAGTTTGGAGAAAGTTTGGAGCGAGTTCACAAAATTTGGAGAGAGTTTACAAAGTTTACAAACTTTGGAGAGAGTTTACAAAGTTTGGAGAAAGTTTGCAGTGAGTTTACAAACTTTGGAGAGAGTTTGGAGTGAGTTTACAAAGTTGAGAGAGAGTTTGGAGAGAGTTTGCAAAGTTTAGAGAGAGTTTGGAGCAAGTTTACAAAGTTTGGAGCGAGTTTACAAAGTTTTCAGAAAGTTTGGAGTGAGTTCACAAACTTTGGAGAGAGTTTACAAAGTTTGGAGAAAGTTTGGAGCGAGTTCACAAAATTTGGAGAGAGTTTACAAAGTTTACAAACTTTGGAGAGAGTTTACAAAGTTTGGAGAAAGTTTGCAGTGAGTTTACAAACTTTGGAGAGAGTTTGGAGCGAGTTCACAAATTTTGGAGAGAGTTTACAAATTTTGGAGAAAGTTTGCAGTGAGTTTACAAACTTTGGAGAGAGTTTGGAGTGAGTTTACAAAGTTGAGAGAGAGTTTGGAGAGAGTTTGCAAAGTTTAGAGAGAGTTTGGAGTGAGTTTTCAAAGTTGAGAGAGAGTTTGGAGAGAGTTTACAAAGTTTGGAGCGAGTTTACAAAGTTTAGAGAGAGTTTGGAGCGAGTTTACAAAGTTTGGAGAGAGTTTACAAAGTGAGACACTTAAAGCCACCCCTCGTTTTTTTTAAGCCTCCGAAAAATACAAAATAAACATTCTAATAGATACCTTTGCTGATTGATCTGAGACCTCTCGGCCGCCCTCTCTTCTGAAACCGAGTATCAGAAGGAGGTGTTTATCTTTAGAATGTTGTAGACCTGATCTTAGCAGATTTTTTCAAAAAATAGTTCCATTTCTGGATTCTTACCACTTCAATGAATTTCTCAATTTTATGTAATTTTGCTATAAATGGATTCACCATCTTGCATTCGCTGACTAATTTATAAAATATTTGTGGGATCTTGCTGTGCGTAATTTAGGAGCCCGCTTCTCTCTGTGAGAATTTTTCTCTGTGCGAAAAAAATTCTCCTCATTTTCCCTCTAGTTCTTTTGCCAATTATTTTCAATCTATGAACCTCTGGTCACCGACCCAGATTCTCCTTATTTACTCCATCAAAACCCTTCATGATTTTGAACACCTCGATCAAATCTCCCCTTAACCTTCTCTGCTCTGAGGAGAACAACCCCAGCTTCTCCAGTCTCTCCCCATAACTGAAGTCCCTCATCCCTGGTCCCATTCTAGTAAATCTCCTCTGCACCCTCTCCAAGGCCTTGACATCCTTCCTAAAGTGCGGTGCCCAGAATTGGACACACCCACCGACAGTGCGGCGCTCCCTCAGTACTGCCCCTCCGACAGTGCGGCGCTCCCTCAGTACTGACCCTCCGACAGTGCGGCGCTCCCTCAGTACTGACCCTCCGACAGTGCGGCGCTCCCTCAGTACCGACCCTCCGACAGTGCGGCGCTCCCTCAGTACTGCCCCTCCGACAGTGCGGCGCTCCCTCAGTACTGACCCTCCGACAGTGCGGCGCTCCCTCAGTACCGACCCTCCGACTGTGCGGCGCTCCCTCAGTACCGACCCTCCGACAGTGCGGCGCTCCCTCAGTACCGACCCTCCGACAGTGCGGCGCTCACTCAGTACTGACCCTCCGACAGTGCAGCGCTCCCTCAGCACTGCCCCTCCGACAGTGCGGCGCTCCCTCAGTACTGACCCTCCGACAGTGCGGCGCTCCCTCAGTACTGACCCTCCGACAGTGCAGCGCTCCCTCAGCACTGCCCCTCCGACAGTGCGGCGCTCCCTCAGTACTGACCCTCCGACAGTGCGGCGCTCCCTCAGTACTGACCCTCCGACAGTGCGGCGCTCCCTCATTACTGACCCTCCAACAGTGCGGCGCTCCCTCAGTACCGACCCTCCCCCAGTGCGGCGCTCCCTCAGTACTGACCCTCCGACAGTGCGGCGCTCCCTCAGTACCGACCCTCCGACAGTGCGGCACTCCCTCAGTACTGACCCTCCGACAGTGCGGCGCTCCCTCATTATTGACCCTCCGACAGTGCGGCGCTCCCTCATTATTGACCCTCCGACAGTGCGGCGCTCCCTCAGTACTGCCCCTCCGACAGTGCGGCGCTCCCTCAGTACTGGCACCAGGGAGTGTCGGCCCTGGATTATGGGGCTCGAGTCTCTGGAGTGGGGACTCGAACCCACGACCTTCTGACTCGGAGAGGGACGAGTTAGACCGACTGACTGAGACCCAGGAATTGTGGTGTTCATGAGTCCTTTCTGAGGCCCCAGCAGGTGCATGTCGAACGGAAATGTGGCTCACTGTTGTCCCCTGGTGGGTCAGTTTTAATTTTCTATCAGTCAATGGACTTTCAGCTGATAAACGAGACTTAATTTGGGATATGAGTCTCTTCAGGGTCTGAGATAGTCAATGGAAGTGCAATATTGGCATTCTCCCACCAGATGGCGCGTCAACGTGAGGGAGCTGGATTAAAATCAGGAGAGATACAGTCAGTAACACAGGGCGCTGGGGGGAGAGGGGTTACTGAGTGACAGTGTGAGGGAGAGGGATTAACATCAGTAGAGATACAGTCAGTAACACAGGGGGCTGGGGGGAGAGGGGTTACTGAGTGACAGTGTGAGGGAGAGGGATTAACATCAGTAGAGATACAGTCAGTAACACAGGGGGCTGGGGGGAGAGGGGTTACTGAGTGACAGTGTGAGGGAGAGGGATTAACATCAGTAGAGATACAGTCAGTAACACAGGGGGCTGGGGGGAGAGGGGTTACTGAGTGACAGTGTGAGGGAGAGGGATTAACATCAGTAGAGATACAGTCAGTAACACAGGGCGCTGGGGGAGAGGGGTTACTGAGTGACAGTGTGAGGGAGAGGGATTAACATCAGTAGAGATACAGTCAGTAACACAGGGCGCTGGGGGAGAGGGGTTACTGAGTGACAGTGTGAGGGAGAGGGATTAACATCAGTAGAGATACAGTCAGTAACACAGGGCACTGGGGGAGAGGGGTTACTGAGTGACAGTGTGAGGGAGAGGGATTAACATCAGTAGAGATACAGTCAGTAACACAGGGCGCTGGGGGAGAGGGGTTACTGAGTGACAGTGTGAGGGAGAGGGATTAACATCAGTCGAGATACAGTCAGTAACACAGGGCGCTGGGGGGAGAGGGGTTACTGAGTGACAGTGTGAGGGAGAGGGATTAACATCAGTAGAGATACAGTCAGTAACACAGGGCGCTGGGGGAGAGGGGTTACTGAGTGACAGTGTGAGGGAGAGGGATTAACATCAGTAGAGATACAGTCAGTAACACAGGGCGCTGGGGGGAGAGGGGTTACTGAGTGACAGTGTGAGGGAGAGGGATTAACATCAGTAGAGATACAGTCAGTAACACAGGGCGCTGGGGGGAGAGGGGTTACTGAGTGACAGTGTGAGGGAGAGGGATTAACATCAGTAGAGATACAGTCAGTAACACAGGGCGCTGGGGGGAGAGGGGTTACTGAGTGACAGTGTGAGGGAGAGGGATTAACATCAGTAGAGATACAGTCAGTAACACAGGGCGCTGGGGGAGAGGGGTTACTGAGTGACAGTGTGAGGGAGAGGGATTAACATCAGTAGAGATACAGTCAGTAACACAGGGCGCTGGGGGGAGAGGGGTTACTGAGTGACAGTGTGAGGGAGAGGGATTAACATCAGTAGAGATACAGTCAGTAACACAGGGCGCTGGGGGGAGAGGGGTTACTGAGTGACAGTGTGAGGGAGAGGGATTAACATCAGTAGAGATACAGTCAGTAACACAGGGCGCTGGGGGAGAGGGGTTACTGAGTGACAGTGTGAGGGAGAGGGATTAACATCAGTAGAGATACAGTCAGTAACACAGGGCGCTGGGGGAGAGGGGTTACTGAGTGACAGTGTGAGGAGAGGGATTAACATCAGTAGAGATACAGTCAGTAACACAGGGCGCTGGGGGGAGAGGGGTTACTGAGTGACAGTGTGAGGGAGAGGGATTCCCTCCCCGGTCTTTCTCCCCCCTCCCGTCGTCTTCTCCCCCTCCTCCCGGTCTTTCTCCCCCCTCCCTCCCTGGGCTTTCTCCCCCCCTCCCTCCCTGGGCTTTCTCCCCCCTCCCTCCCTGGGCTTTCTCCCCCCTCCCTCCCTGGTCTTTCTCCCCCTCCCTCCCTGGTCTTTCTCCCCCTCCCTCCCTGGTCTTTCTCCCCCTCCCTCCCTGGTCTTTCTCCCCCCTCCCTCCCTGGTCTTTCTCCCCCTCCCTCCCGGTCTTTCTCCCCCTCCCTCCCGGTCTTTCTCACCCCCTCCCTCCCCGGTCTTTCTCCCCCTCCCTCCTTGGTCTTTCCCCCCCTCCCTCCCTGGTCTTTCTCCTCCCTCCCTCCCTGGTCTTTCTCCCCCTCCCTCCCTGGGCTTTCTCCCCCTCCCTCCGTGGTCTTTCTCCCCCCTCCCTCCTTGGTCTTTCTCCCCACTCCCTCCTTGGTCTTTCTCCCCCCTCCCTCCCTGGTCTTTCTCCGCTCCCTCCCTGCGCTTTCTCCGCTCCCTCCCTGGTCTTTCTCCCTCTCCCTCCCTGGGCTTTCTCCCCCTCCCTCCCCGGTCTTTCTCCCCTCCCTCCCCGGTCTTTCTCCCCCCTCCCTCCCTGGGCTTTCTCCCCCCTCCCTCCCCGGTCTTTCTCCCCCCTCCCTCCCCGGTCTTTCTCCCCCCTCCCTCCCTGGTCTTTCTCCCCCCTCCCTCCCTGGTCTTTCTCCTCCCTCCCTCCCTGGTCTTTCTCCCCCCTCCCTCCCTGGTCTTTCTCCCCCCTCCCTCCCTGGTCTTTCTCCCCCCTCCCTCCCTGGTCTTTCTCCCCCCTCCCTCCCTGGTCTTTCTCCCCCCTCCCTCCCTGGTCTTTCTCCCCCCTCCCTCCCTGCGCTTTCTCCGCTCCCTCCCTGGTCTTTCTCCCCCCACTCCCTGGTCTTTCTCCCCCACTCCCTGGTCTTTCTCCCCCCTCCCTCCCTGGTCTTTCTCCCCACTCCCTGGGCTTTCTCCCCTCCCCTCTCCATTCTGCCTCTCCTATTAATTCCACAGTGCAGGAATTCCTGATGGAGTTCGGCTCTTCTCGTTGTATTGGGTCTATCCGCCTGAACACCAGCAACCTTGCCTTTCAAGGTCAGGGCAGGTTAAAATGTGTTGGGGGTGGGGGTGGGACAGGACAGAGGCTGGGGGAGAGGAGGAGGAGGAGGAGGAGGACGGTGGGGGGGTGGACGGTGAAGTCCGATGGTCTTCGTTCTTGGAGCAGACTCCAACCCCTCCCGCATGTCTGCCGCGCCAGCGCCCGATCCTCTCTCCCTTGTTCCCCGCGGGATATTCGACCATGGGAGGCGTCGTCCCAGGACAAGCCTCGAACCGCCTCCTCCCTAACCCGGGAGGCTGGGGGGGGGGGGCGCGGAGGCCAATTGTAGCCCAAGCACCCGCCCCCACCTCCCCGCCCCCGATATCTCAGTACAGACTGGGAGGGGTTGGACCCCAGACCTTTCCTGTTCTGTGCGGGGCTCAGTACCACATCATGTACCAGACATAAATCCGTCGAGCCACTGGAGGGCAGTACTGAGTGACAGTGTGAGGGAGAGGGATTAACATCAGTAGAGATACAGTCAGGAACACAGGGCGCTGGGGGGAGAGGGGTTACTGAGAGACAGTGTGAGGGAGAGGGATTAACAACAGTAGAGATACAGTCAGTAACACAGGGCGCTGGGGAGAGGGGTTACTGAGTGACAGTGTGAGGGAGAGGGATTAACAACAGTAGAGATACAGTCAGTAACACAGGGCGCTGGGGGGGAGAGGGGTTACTGAGTGACAGTGTGAGGGAGAGGGATTAACAACAGTAGAGATACAGTCAGTAACACAGGGCGCTGGGGGAGAGGGGTTACTGAGAGACAGTGTGAGGAGAGGGATTAACAACAGTAGAGATACAGTCAGTAACACAGGGCGCTGGGGGAGAGGGGTTACTGAGTGACAGTGTGCAGGGAGAGGGATTAACATCAGTAGAGATACAGTCAGTAACACAGGGCGCTGGGGGAGAGGGGTTACTGAGTGACAGTGTGAGGGAGAGGGATTAACATCAGTAGAGATACAGTCAGTAACACAGGGCGCTGGGGGGAGAGGGTTACTGAGTGACAGTGTGAGGGAGAGGGATTAACATCAGTAGAGATACGGTTAGTAACACAGGGCGCTGGGGGAGAGGGGTTACTGAGTGACAGTGTGAGGGAGAGGGATTAACATCAGTAGAGATACACTCAGTAACACAGGGCGCTGGGGGAGAGGGGTTACTGAGTGACAGTGTGAGGGAGAGGATTAACATCAGTAGAGATACAGTCAGTAACACAGGGCGCTGGGGGAGAGGGGTTACTGAGTGACAGTGTGAGGGAGAGGGATTAA
>NW_027139657.1:0-117500 GCF_035084215.1 Heptranchias perlo
TAAGTGGGAGGCTTTCAAAAGTGTGTTAACCAGGGTTCAGGGTAAGCACATTCCTTATAAAGTGAAGGGCAAGGCTGGTAGAAGCAGGGAACCTTGGATGACTCGGGAGATTGAGGCACTCGTCAAAAAGAAGAAGGAGGCATATGACATGCATAGGCAGCTGGGATCAAGTGGATCCCTTGAAGAGTATAGAGATTGCCGGAGTTGAGTTAAGAGAGAAATCAGGAGGGCAAAAAGGGGACATGAGATTGCTTTGGCAGATCAGGCAAAGGAGAATCCAAAGAGCTTCTACAAATACATAAGGGGCAAAAGAGTAACTCGGGAGAGAGTAGGGCCTCTTAAGGATCAACAAGGTCATCTATGTGCGGAACCACAAGAAATGGGTGAGATCCTGAATGAATATTTCACATCGGTATTTACGGTTGAGAAAGGCATGGATGTTAGGGAACTTGGGAAATAAATAGTGATGTCTTGAGGAGTGTACATATTACAGAGAGGGAGGTGCTGGAAGTCTTAACGCGCATCAAGGTAGATAAATCTCCGGGACCTGATGAAATGTAGCCCAGGACATTATGGGAGGTTAGGGAGGAAATTGCGGGTCCCCTAGCAGAGATATTTGAATCATCGACAGCTACAGGTGAGGTGCCTGAAGATTGGAGGGTAGCAAATGTTGTGCCTTTGTTTCAGAAGGGCAGCAGGGAAAAGCCTGGGAACTACAGACCGGTGAGCCTGACATCTGTAGTGGGTAAGTTGTTAGAGGGTATTCTGAGGGACAGGATCTACAGGCATTTGGAGAGGCAGGGACTGATTAGGAACAGTCAGCATGGTTTTGTGAGAGGAAAATCATGTCTCTCAAATTTGATTGAGTTTTTTGAAGGGGTAACCAAGAAGATAGATGAGGGCTGTGCAGTAGACGTGGTCTACATGGACTTTAGCAAGGCCTTTGACAAGTTACCGCATGGTAGGTTGTTACATAAGGTTAAATCTCACGGGATCCAAGGTGAGGTAGCCAATTGGATACAAAATTGGATTGACGACAGAAGACAGAGGGTGGTTGTAGAGGGCTGTTTATCAAACTGGAGACCTGTGACCAGCGGTGTGCCTCAGGGATCGGTGCTGGGTCCGCTGTTATTTGTTATTTATATTAATGATTTGGATGAGAATTTAGGAGGCATGGTTAGTAAGTTTGCAGATGACACCAAGATTGGTGGCATTGTGAACAATTTTACAACACCAAGTTATAGTCCAGCAATTTTATTTTAAATTCACAAGCTTTCGGAGACTTCCTCCTTCCTCAGGACTATAACTTGGTGTTGTAAAATTGTTTACAATTGTCAACCCCAGTCCATCACCGGCATCTCCACATGGTGGCATTGTGGACAGTGAAGAAGGTTATCTGGGATTGCAACGGGATCTTGATAAATTGGGCCAGTGGGCCGATGAATGGCAGATGGAGTTTAATTTAGATAAATGTGAAGTGATGCATTTTGGTAGATCGAATCGGGCCAGGACCTCCTCTGTTAATGGTAGGGCGTTGGGGAGAGTTATAGAACAAAGAGATCTAGGAGTACCGGTTCATAGCTCCTTGAAAGTGGAGTCACAGGTGGATAGGGTGGTGAAGAAGGCATTCAGCATGCTTGGTTTCATTGGTCAGAACATTGAATGCAGGAGTTGGGATGTCTTGTTGAAGTTGTACAAGACATTAGTAAGGCCACACTTGGAATACTGTGTACAGTTCTGGTCACCCTATTATAGAAAGGATATTATTAAACTAGAAAGAGTGCAGAAAAGATTTACTGGGATGCTACCGGGACTTGATGGTTTGACTTGTAGGGAGAGGTTGGATAGACTGAGACTTTTTTCCCTGGAGAGTAGGAGGTTTCGGGGTGATCTTATGGAAGTCTATAAAATAATGAGGGGCATAGATAAGGTAGATAGTCAAAATCTTTTCCCAAAGGTAGGGGAGTCTATAACGAGGGGGCATAGATTTAAGGTGAGAGGGGAGAGATACAAAAGGGTCCAGAGGGGCAATTTTTTCACTCAAAGGGTGGTGAGTGTCTGGAACAAGCTGCCAGAGGCAGTAGTAGAGGCGGGTGCAATTTTGTCTTTTAAAAAGCATTTGGACAGTTACATGGGTAAGATGGGTATAGAGGGATATGGGCCAAGTGCAGGCAATTGGGACGAGCTTAGTGGTATAAACTGGGCGACATGGACATGTTGGGCCGAAGGGCCTGTTTCCATGTTGTCAACTTCTATGATTCTATGATTCTTTCCACCCCCCCGATCTTCCCCTCTCTCCCCCCCGATCTTCCCCTCTCTCCCCCCCGATCTTCCCCTCCCACCCCCGATCTTCCCCTCTCCCCCCCGATCTTCCCCATCCCCCTTCCGATCTTCCCCTCTCCCCCCCCGATGTTCCCCTCTCTCCCCCCCCGATCTTCCCCTCTCTCCCCCCCCGATCTTCCCCTCTCCCCCCCCCCGATCTTCCCCTCTCCCCCCCCCCCGATCTTCCCCTCTCCCCGGAGAGGACGTTAATTATCATCAATCAACGTGCGATCGCCACGGAAACAGTAAGCTTTGTTTATGCGGGTTTGCCACGGGCACCTTCACCCCCCTCCCCCTCCCCCTCCCCCCCCTCCCCCTCCCCCTCCCCCTCACTTCCCCCCACTGCCAACCCGCCTCTGCGCTAATATCGGGGCCCCAGTGTGTCTCTGAAATGAATCCTTTACTCACCTCTATTTCTGATGGATTGTATGTTTCCTGACTACATTTCCCTTTCTTTGGCCTAGAAGAGATAATTATTGAAAGTGAAACGTTGAGTCTAGGACTGGAGTACGGCCGGACTTTCGTGGAGATTTAATTTAAAGATAGAGCACATTCTAATGTCTTACAAGAGCATTACAGATCAGAGAGGCCATTCAGCCCCTCTTGGTTCATCTCACCAGTGAGACTCTGCACTCCCACTATTGCAGCTTCCAGCTGCCTCTTCAATGATTGTAGAGTTTTCACCCCAACTCCTGTATCTGGGAGCCCACCGATCTCTCCCTCTCTTTGAGTTTGAACCTGTGTCGCTGGTTCTCCTCCCACTGTTTAAAGTAATATTCCAAATTAACCCTTCCCACAGAATCATACTGCACAAGAGACTACTCGGCCCATCGTGCCTGTGCTGGCTCTTTGAATGAGCTACCCAATGAGACCCACTCCCCTGCTCTTTCCCCAGAGCCCTGTAAATTTCTCCTTTTCAAGCACATACCCATAACAATATATATCCCATGGTAAGATGCCTCCTTTGCAAGTTGAGATGCCCAAATCTCCCCAGTGGTTCCCCATAACTCAGACCCCTAACACTGGGGCTCTCCTCTGCACCACTCCCCGCACTTACATATCTGCCCCGTGTCATGGCGACCAGAGCTGGACACAGTGCTTAAGGTGGGTCTGACCAGAGTCGGTGAGTGGACTGTAACTCACCCTGTAATATCAGTGTGGAATGTAACTCACCCTGTAATATCAGTGTGGAATGTAACTCACCCTGTAATATCAGTGTGGAATGTAACTCACCCTGTAATATCAGTGTGGAATGTAACTCACCCTGCAATATCAGTGTGAAATCTAACTCACCCTGTAATATCAGTGTGAAATGTAACTCACCCTGTAATATCAGTGTGAAATGTAACTCACCCTGTAATATCAGTGTGGAATGTAACTCACCCTGTAATATCAGTGTGGAATGTAACTCACCCTGTAATATCACTCTGTGTGTGAAATGTAACTCACCCTGTAATATCAGTGTGAAATGTAACTCACCCTGTAATATCACTCCATGTGTGGACTGTAACTCACCCTGTAATATCAGTGTGAAATGTAACTCACCCTGTAATATCAGTGTGAAATGTAACTCACCCTGTAATATCAGTGTGAAATGTAACTCACCCTGTAATATCAGTGTGGAATGTAACTCACCCTGTAATATCACTCCGTGTGTGAAATGTAACTCACCCTGTAATATCACTCTGTGTGTGGACTGTAACTCACCCTGTAATATCACTCCATGTGTGGACTGTAACTCACCCTGTAATATCAGTGTGAAATGTAACTCACCCTGTAATATCAGTGTGAAATGTAACTCACCCTGTAATATCAGTGTGAAATGTAACTCATCCTGTAATATCACTCCATGTGTGAAATGTAACTCACCCTGCAATATCACTCTGTGTGTGGACTGTAACTCACCCTGTAATATCACTCCATGTGTGAAAGGTAACATGGATTTCAGTAAGGCCTTCGATAAAGTCCCCCACAGGAGACTGGTCAAGAAGGTACGAGCCCATGGAATCCAGGGTGCCTTGGCACTTTGGATACAAAACTGGCTTAGTGGCAGAAGGCAGAGGGTGATGGTCGAAGGTTGTTTTTGTGACTGGAAGCCTGTGGCCAGTGGGGTACCACAGGGATCGGTGCTGGGTCCCTTGCTGTTTGTGGTCTACATTAATGACTTGGATATGAATGTAAAAGGTATGATCAGTAAGTTCGCTGATGATACAAAAATTGGTAGGGTGGTAAATAGCGAGGAGGATAGCCTCAGTCTGCAGGATGATATAGATGGGTTGGTCAGATGGGCGGAACAGTGGCAAATGGAATTTAACCCGGAAAAGTGCGAGGTGATGCACTTTGGAGGGACTAACAAGGCAAGGGAATACACAATGAATGGGAGGACCCTAGGCAAGACAGAGGGTCAGAGGGATCTTGGTGTGCAAGTTCACAGATCCCTGAAGGCGGCGGAACAGGTAGATAAGGTGGTAAAGAAGGCATATGGGATACTTGCCTTTATTAGCCGAGGCATAGAATATAAGAGCAAGGAGGTTATGATGGAGCTGTATAAAACACTGGTTAGGCCACAGCTGGAGTACTGTGTGCAGTTCTGGTCGCCACACTACAGGAAGGATGTGATCGCTTTGGAGAGGGTGCAGAGGAGATTCACCAGGATGTTACCAGGGCTGGAGTGCTTCAGCTATGAAGAGAGACTGGGAAGATTGGGTTTGTTTTCCTTGGAGCAGAGGAGGCTGAGGGGGGACATGATTGAGGTGTACAAAATTATGAGGGGCACAGATAGGATGGATACTAAGGAGCTTTTTCCCTTCGTTGAGGGTTCTATAACAAGGGGACATAGATTCAAGGTAAAAGGCGGGAGGTTTAGAGGGGATTTGAGAAAGAACTTTTTCACCCAGAGGGTGGTTGGAGTCTGGAACTCACTGCCTGAAAGGGTTGTGGAGGCAGGAACCCTCACAACATTCAAGAAGCATTTGGATGAGCACTTGAAATGCCATAGCATACAAGGCTACGGACCAAATGCTGGAATATGGGATTAGAGTAGACAGGGCTTGATGGCCGGCGTGGACACGATGGGCCGAAGGGCCTCTATCCGTGCTGTATAACTCTATGACTCTATGACTCACCCTGTAATATCACTCTGTGTGTGAAATGTAACTCACCCTGTAATATCAGTGTGAAATGTAACTCACCCTGTAATATCACTCAGTGTGTGAAATGCAACTCACCCTGTAATATCACTCCGTGTGTGAAATGTAACTCACCTTGTAATATCACTCCATGTGTGGACTGTAACTCACCCTGTAATATCACTCCATGTGTGGACTGTAACTCACCCTGTAATATGACTCCATGTGTGGACTGTAGCTCACCCTGTAATATCACTCCATGTGTGAAATGTAACTCACCCTGTAATATCACTCCATGTGTGAATCGTAACTCACCCTGCAATATCACTCCATGTGTGGACTGTAACTCACCCTGTAATATCACTCCATGTGTGAAATGTAACTCACCCTGTAATATCACTGTGTGTGAAATGTAACTCACCCTGTAATATCACTCCATGTGTGAAATGTAACTCACCCTGTAATATCACTCCGTGTGAGAAATGTAACTCACCCTGTAATATCACTCCGTGTGTGAAATGTAACTCACCCTGTAATATCACTCCATATGTGAAATGTAACTCACCGTGCAATATCACTCCATGTGTGGACTGTAACTCACCCTGTAATATCACTCCATGTGTGGACTGTAACTCACCCTGTAATATCACTCCGTGTGTGAAATGTAACTCACCCTGTAATATCACTCCGTGTGTGGACTGTAACTCACCCTGTAATATCACTCCATGTGTGGACTGTAACTCACCCTGTAATATCACTCCGTGTGTGAAATGTAACTCACCCTGTAATATCACTCTGTGTGTGAAATGTAACTCATCCTGTAATATCACTCCATGTGTGGAATTTAACTCACCCTGTAATATCACTCCATGTGTGAAATGTAACTCACCCTGTAATATCACTCTGTGTGCAAAATGTAACTCATAGAGTCATAGAAGTTTACAACATGGAAACAGGCCCTTCGGCCCAACATGTCCATGTCGCCCAGTTTATACCACTAAGCTAGTCCCAATTGCCTGCACTTGGCCCATATCCCTCTATACCCAATTTACCCATGTAACTGTCCAAATGCTTTTTAAAAGACAAAATTGTACCCGCCTCTACTACTGCCTCCGGCAGCTTGTTCCAGACACTCACCACCCCTTGAGTGAAAACATTGCCCCTCTGGACCCTTTTGTATCTCTCCCCTCTCACCTTAAATCTGTGTCCCCTCGTTATAGACTCCCCTACCTTTGGGAAAAGATTTTGACGATCTACCTTATCTATGCCCCTCATTATTTTATAGACTTCTATAAGATCACCCCTAAACCTCCTACTCTCCAGGGAAAAAAAGTCTCAGTCTATCCAACCTCTCCCTATAAGTCAAACCATCAAGTCCCGGTAGCATCCTAGTAAATCTTTTCTGCACTCTTTCTAGTTTAATAATATCCTTTCTATAATAGGGTGACCAGAACTGTACACAGTATTCCAAGTGTGGCCTTACTAATGTCTTGTACAACTTCAACAAGACATCCCAACTCCTGCATTCAATGTTCTGACCAATGAAACCAAGCATGCTGAATGCCTTCTTCACCACCCTATCCACCTGTGACTCCACTTTCAAGGAGCTATGAACCTGTACTCCTAGATCTCTTTGCTCTATAACTCTCCCCAACGCCCTACCATTAACGGAGTAGGTCCTGGCCCGATTCGATCTGCCAAAATGCATCACCTCACATTTATCTAAATTAAACTCCATCTGCCATTCATCGGCCCACTGGCCCAATTTATCAAGATCCCGTTGCAATCCTAGATAACCTTCTTCACTGTCCACAATGCCACCAATCTTGGTGTCATCTGCAAACTTACTAACCATGCCTCCTAAATTCTCATCCAAATCATTAATATAAATAACAAATAACAGCGGACCCAGCACCGATCCCTGAGGCACACCGCTGGTCACAGGCCTCCAGTTTGAAAAACAACCCTCAACAACCGCCCTCTGTCTTCTGCCGTCAATCCAATTTTGTATCCAATTGGCTACCTCACCTTGGATCCCATGAGATTTAACCTTATGTAATAACCTACCATGCGGTACCTTGTCAAATGCTTTGCTAAAGTCCATGTAGACCACGTCTACTGCACAGCCCTCATCTATCTTTTTGGTTACCCCTTCAAAAAACTCAATCAAATTTGAGAGACATGATTTTCCTCTCACAAAACCATGCTGACTGTTCCTAATTAGTCCCTGCCTCTCCAAATGCCTGTAGATCCTGTCCCTCAGAATACCCTCTAACAACTTACCCACTACAGATGTCAGGCTCACCGGTCTGTAGTTCCCAGGCTTTTCCCTGCTGCCCTTCTTAAACAAAGGCACAACATTTGCTACCCTCCAATCTTCAGGCACCTCACCTGTAGCTGTCGATGATTCAAATATCTCTGCTAGGGGACCCGCAATTTCCTCCCTAACCTCCCATAACGTCCTGGGATACATTTCATCAGGTCCCGGAGATTTATCTACCTTGATGCGCGTTAAGACTTCCAGCACCTCCCTCTCTGTAATATGTACACTCCTCAAAACATCACTATTTATTTCCCCAAGTTCCCTAACATCCATGCCTTTCTCAACCGTAAATACCGATGTGAAATATTCATTTAGGATCTCACCCATCTCTTGTGGTTCTGCACATAGATGACCTTGTTGATCCTGATGAGGCCCTACTCTCTCCCGAGTTACTCTTTTGCCCCTTATGTATTTGTAGAAGCTCTTTGGATTCTCCTTTGCCTTATCTGCCAAAGCAATCTCATGTCCCCTTTTTGCCCTCCTGATTTCTCTCTTAACTCTGCTCCGGCAATCTCTATACTCTTCAAGGGATCCACTTGATCCCAGCTGTCTATGCATGTCATATGCCTCCTTCTTCTTTCTGACTAGGGCCTCAATCTCCCGAGTCATCCAAGGTTCCCTGCTTCTACCAGCCTTGCCCTTCACTTTATAAGGAATGTGCTTACCCTGAACCCTGGTTAACACACTTTTGAAAGCCTCCCACTTACCAGACGTCCCTTTGCCTGCCAACAGACTCTCCCAATCAACTTCTGAAAGTTTCTGTCTAATACCATCAAAATTGGCCTTTCCCCAATTTAGAATTTTAACTTTTGGGCCAGACCTATCCTTCTCCATAGCTATCTTAAAACTAATGGAATTATGATCACTTGTCCCAAAGTGATCCCTCACCAACACTTCTGTCACCTGCCCTTCCTTATTTCCCAAGAGGAGGTCAAGTTTTGCCCCCTCTCTAGTCGGGCCATCCACATACTGAATGAGAAATTCCTCCTGAATACACTCAACAAATTTCTCTCCATCCAAGCCCCTAATGCTATGGCTGTCCCAGTCAATGTTGGGAAAGTTAAAGTCCCCTACTATTACCACCCTATTTTTCTTGCAGCTGTCTGTAATCTCCTCCTGTAATATCACTCTGTGTGTGGAACGTAACTCACCCTGTAATATCACTCTGTGTGTGGAACGTAACTCACCCTGTAATATCACTCCATGTGTGGACTGTAACTCACCCTGTAATATCACTCCGTGTGTGGACTGTAACTCACCCTGTAATATCACTCCGTGTGTGAAATGTAACTCACCCTGTAATATCACTCCATGTGTGGACTGTAACTCACCCTGTAATATCACTCCGTGTGTGGAATGTAACTCACCCTGTAATATCACTCCGTGTGTGGAACGTAACTCATCCTGTAATATCACTCTGTGTGTGGAACGTAACTCACCCTGTAATATCACTCCGTGTGTGAAATGTAACTCACCCTGTAATATCACTCCATGTGTGGACTGTAACTCACCCTGTAATATCACTCCGTGTGTGGAATGTAACTCACCCTGTAATATCACTCCGTGTGTGGACTGTAACTCACCCTGTAATATCACTCTGTGTGTGAAATGTAACTCACCCTGTAATATCACTCCGTGTGTGGAACGTAACTCACCCTGTAATATCACTCTGTGTGTGAAATGTAACTCACCCTGTAATATCACTCCATGTGTGGACTGTAACTCACCCTGTAATATCACTCCGTGTGTGAAATGTAACTCACCCTGTAATATCACTCCGTGTGTGGAACGTAACTCATCCTGTAATATCACTCTGTGTGTGAAATGTAACTCACCCTGTAATATCACTCCGTGTGTGGAACGTAACTCACCCTGTAATATCACTCCGTGTGTGGACTGTAACTCACCCTGTAATATCACTCTGTGTGTGAAATGTAACTCACCCTGTAATATCACTCCATGTGTGGACTGTAACTCACCCTGTAATATCACTCTGTGTGTGAAATGTAACTCACCCTGTAATATCACTCCGTGTGTGGACTGTAACTCACCCTGTAATATCACTCCGTGTGTGGAATGTAACTCACCCTGTAATATCACTCCGTGTGTGGAACATAACTCATCCTGTAATATCATGGGTACGGTAGCATAGTGGTTATGTTACTGGACTAGTAATCCAAAGGCCTGGACTAAAATCCAGAGTCATGAGTTCAAATCCCGCCACGGCAGCTGGCGAATTAAAAAAATTCAATTAATTAAATAAAAATCTGGAATTAAAATACCAGTATCAGTAATGATGGCCATGAAACTCCCGGATTGTCGTAAAAACCCATTTGGTTCACTAATGTCCTTTCGGGAAGGAAACCTGCCGTCCTTACCCGGTCTGGCATACATGTGACTCCAGACCTACAGCAATATGGTTGATTCTTAATTGCCCTCTGAAATGGCCTAACAAGCCACTCAGTTGTAAAATCTCGCTATGAAAAGTCATAATAAGAATAAAACCGGACGGACCACCCGGCATCGGACCACGAGGCACCGGACACGACAACGGCAAACCAAGCCCAGTCGACCCTGCAAGGTCCTCCTTACTAACATCTGGGGACTAGTGCCAAAATTGGGAGAGCTGTCCCACAGACTAGTCAAGCAACAGCCTGACATAGCCATACTCACAGAATCATATCTTTCAGCTAACGTCCCAGACTCTTCCATCACCATCCCTGGGTATGTCCTGTCCCACCGGCAGGACAGACCCACCAGAGGTGGCGGTACAGTGATATACAGTCAGGAGGGAGTAGCCCTGGGAGTCCTCAACATTGACTCTGGACCCCATGAAATCTCATAGCATCAGGTCAAACATGGGCAAGGAAACCTCCTGCTGATTACCACCTACTGTCCTCCCTCAGCTGATGAATCAGTCCTCCATGTTGAGCACCACTTGGAGGAAGCACTGAGGGTAGCAAGGGCACAAAATGTACTCTGGGTGGGGGACTTCAATGTCCATCACCAAGAGTGGCTCGGTAGCACCACTACTGACCGAGCTGGCCGAGTCCTGAAGGACATAGCTGCTAGACTTGGCCTGCAGCAGATGGTGAGTGAACCAACACGAGGGAAAAACTTACTTGACCTCGTCCTCACCAATCTATCTGTCGCAAATGCATCTGTCCATGACAGTATTGGTAGGAGTGACCACCGCACAGTCCTCGTGGAGATGAAGTCCCGTCTTCGCACTGAGGACACCATCCAACGTGTTGTGTGGCACTACCACCGTGCTAAATGGGATAGATTCAGAACAGATCGAGCAGCTCAAAACTGGGCATCCATGAGGCGCTGTGGGCCATCAGCAGCAGCGGAATTGTATTCCAGCACAATCTGTAACCTCATGGCCCGGCATATTCCTCACTCTACCATTACCAACAAGCCAGGGGATCAACCCTGGTTCAATGAGGAGTGTAGAAGAGCATGCCAGGAGCAGCACCAGGCGTACCTAAAAATGAGGTGCCAACCTGGTGAAGCTACAACTCAGGACTACATGCATGCTAAACAGCGGAAGCAACATGCGACAGACAGAGCTAAGCGATTCCACAACCAACGGATCAGATCAAAGCTCTGCAGTCCTGCCACATCCAGTCGTGAATGGTGGTGGACAATGAAACAACTAACGGGAGGAGGAGGCTCTGCAAACATCCCCATCCTCAATGATGGCGGAGTCCAGCACGTGAGTGCAAAAGACAAGGCTATAGCGTTTGCAACCATTTTCAGCCAGAAGTGCCGAGTGGATAATCCATCTCAGCCTCCTCCCGATATCCCCACCATCACAGAAGCCAGTCTTCAGCCAATTCGATTCACTCCACGTGATATCAAGAAACGGCCGAGTGCATTGGATACAGCAAAGGCTATGGGCCCCGACAACATCCCAGCTGTAGTGCTGAACACTTGTGCTCCAGAACTAGCTGCGCCTCGAGCCAAGCTGTTCCAGTACAGCTACAACACTGGCATCTACCCGACAATGTGGAAAATTGCCCAGGTATGTCCTGTCCACAAAAAGCAGGACAAATCCAATCCGGCCAGTTACCGCCCCATCAGTCTACTCTCAATCATCAGCAAAGTGATGGAAGGTGTCGTCGACAGTGCTATCAAGCTGCACTTACTCACCAATAACCTGCTCACCGATGCTCAGTTTGGGTTCCGCCAGGACCACTCAGCTCCAGACCTCATTACAGACTTGGTCCAAACATGGACAAAAGAGCTGAGTTCCAGAGGTGAGGTGAGAGTGACTGCCCTTGACATCAAGGCAGCATTTGACCGAGTGTGGCACCAAGGAGCCCAAGTAAAATTGAAGTCAATGGGAATCAGGGGGAAAACTCTCCAGTGGCTGGAGTCATACCTGGCACAAAGGAAGATGGTAGTGGTTGTTGGAGGCCAATCATCTCAGCCCCAGGACATTGCTGCAGGAGTTCCTCAGGGCAGTGTCCTAGGCCCAACCATCTTCAGCTGCTTCATCAATGACCTTCCCTCCATCATAAGGTCAGAAATGGGGATGTTCGCTGATGACTGCACAGTGTTCAGTTCCATTCGCAACCCCTCAAATAATGAAGCAGTCCGAGCCCGCATGTAGCAAGACCTGGACAACATCCAGGCTTGGGCTCATAAGTGGCAAGTAACATTCGCGCCAGATAAGTGCCAGGCAATGACCATCTCCAACAAGAGAGAGTCTAACCACCTCCCCCTGACATTCAACGGCATTACCATCGCCGAATCCCCCACCATCAACATCCTGGGGGTCACCATTGACCAGAAACTTAACTGGACCAGCCATATAAATACTGTGGCTACAAGAGCAGGTCAGAGGCTGGGTATTCTGCGGCGAGTGACTCACCTCCTGACTCCCCAAAGCCTTTCCACCATCTACAAGGCACAAGTCAGGAGTGTGATGGAATATTCTCCACTTGCCTGGATGAGTGCAGCTCCAACAACACTCAAGAAGCTCGACACCATCCAGGACAAAGCAGCCCGCTTGATTGGCACCCCATCCACTACCCTAAACATTCACTCCCTTCACCACCGGCGCACTGTGGCTGCAGTGTGTACCATCCACAGGATGCACTGCAGCAACTCGCCAAGGCTTCTTCGACAGCACCTCCCAAACCCGCGACCTCTACCACCTAGAAGGACAAGGGCAGCAGGCACATGGGAACAACACCACCTGCATGTTCCCCTCCAAGTCACACACCATCCCGACTTGGAAATATATCGCCGTTCCTTCATCGTCGCTGGGTCAAAATCCTGGAACTCCCTTCCTAACAGCACTGTGGGAGAACCTTCACCACACGGACTGCAGCGGTTCAAGAAGGCGGCTCACCACCACCTTCTCAAGGGCAATTAGGGATGGGCAATAAATGCCGGCCTTGCCAGCGACGCCCACATCCCATGAACGAATAAAAAAAAAATGTAACTCACCCTGTAATATCATTCTGTGTGTGGAATGTAACTCACCCTGTCATATCACACTGTGTGGATTGTAACTAATCCTGTAATATCACTCTGTGCATGAAATGTACCTCACCAGTAATATCACTCTGTGTGTGGAATGTAACACGCCCTGTAATATCACTCTGTGTGTGGCATGTAACTCATTATGTAATATCACTCCGTGCATGGAATGTAACTCACCCTGTAATATCACTCTGTGTGTAACGAAATTCACCCTGTAATATCACTCTGTGTGTGGACTGTAACTCACCCTGTAATATCAGTCTGTGTGGACTGTAACTCACCCTGTAATATCAGACTGTGTGGACTGTAACTAACCCTATAATATCACACCGTGTGGAATGTACCTCACCCTGTAATATGACTCTGTGTGGACTGTAACTCACCCTGTACTATCAGTCTGTGAGGATTGTAACTCACCCTGTAATATCACTGTGTGTGTGGAATGTAACTCACCCTGTAATATCATATTTTGTGTGGACTGTATCTCACCCTGTAATATTACATTGTGTGTGGACTGTAACTCCCCCTGTAATATCACACTGCGTGGACTGTAAATCACCCTGTAATGTCACCCTGCGTGTGGAATGTACCTCACCCTGTAATATCACTCTGTGTGGAATGTAACTCATCCTGTACTATCAGTCTGTGAGGATTGTAACTCAACCTGTAATATCACTCTCCATGTAGACTGTAACTCGCCTGGAAATATCACAGTGTGTGGACTGTGACTCACCCTGTAATATCAGTCCGTGTGGACTGCAATTCAACCTGTAACATCAGTCCGTGTGTGGACTGTAACTCACCATGTAATATCACTCCATGTGGAATGTAACTCACCCTGTAATATCACCGTTTGTGGACTGTAACTCAATGTTTAATGTCAGTCTGTGTGGAATGTAACTCACCCTATAATATCACTGCCTGTGTGGAAAGTAACACACCCTGTAATATCACTCTGTGTGTAATGTAACTCACCCTGTAATATAATTCTGTGCATAATGTAACTCGCCCCATAATATCACTGTGAGCGTGGAATGTAACTTGCCCTGTAATATCAGTCCATATGTGGATGGTAACTCACACTGTAATATCCACTGTGTGGACTGTAACACATCCTGTACAATCAATCTGTGAGGACTGTAACTCAACCTGTAATATCAGTCTGTGTGTGGACTGTAGCTCACCCTGTAATATCACTCTGTGTGTGGACTGTAACTCACCCTGCAATATCACGTTGTGTGTGGAGTGTAACTCACCCTGTAATATCACTCTGTATGGACTGTAACCCCCCCTGTAATATCACACTGCGTGGATTGTAAATCATCCTGTAATGTCACTGAATGTCTGGCTTGCAACTCACCCTGTAATATCACTCTTTGTGTGGACTGTAATTCACCCTGTAATATCACTGTTTGTGGACTGTAACTCACTGTTTAATATCACTCTGTGAATGGAATGTAACTCAACCTGTAATATCACTGTGTGTGGACTGTAACTCCCCCTGTAATATCACACTGCGTGGACTGTAAATCACCCTGTAATGTCACTGAATGTCTGGAATGTAATTCACCCTGTAATATCACTCTCCGTGTGGACTGTAACTCGCCCGGAACTATCACAGTGTGTGGACTGTGACTCACCCTGTAATATCAGTCCGTGCGGACTGTAACTCAACCTGTAACATCAGTCTCTGTGTGGAAAGTAACACACCCTGTAATATCACTCTGTGTGTGGACTGTAACTCACCCTGTAATATCACTCTGTGCGAGAAATATTACTCACCCTGTAATGTCACTGTGCGAGAAATATAACTCACCCTGTAATTTCAAACTGTGCATGGAATGTAACTCACCCTGTAATATCACTGTGTGTGTGAAATGTAACTCACCCTGTAATTTCACCGTTTGTGGACTGTAACTCACTGTTTAATATTACTCTGTGTGCGGAATGTAACTTGCTCTGTAACATCACACTGTGCGAGAAATGTAACTCACCCTGTAATAACACTCTGTTTGTGGACTGTAACTCACCCTGTAATATGAGTCTGTGTGGACTGTAACACACTCTGTAATATCACTCTGTGTGGACTGTAACTCATCCTGTAATGTCACACTGCACGGACTGTAACTCATCCTTCAATGTCACTCTGTGACTGGATTGTAGCTCACCTTGTAATATCACTCTCGAAGTGGACTGTAACTCGCCAAGTAATGGCACTCTGTGTGTGGAATGTAACTCACCCTGTAATATCACTCTCTGTGTAATGTAACTCACACTGTAATATCACTCTGTGCGTGGAATGTACCACACCCTGTAATATCACTCCGTGTGTAATGTGACTCACCCTGTAATATCACTCCATGTGTGGACTGTAACTCACCCTGCAATATCACTGTGTGCATGGAATGTGACTCACCCTGTAATATCATTCTGTGCGTGGATTGTACCTCACGCTGTAATATCACTCTCTGTGTAATGTAACTCACCCTGTAATATCACTCTGTGCGTGGAATGTAACTCACCCTGTAATATCACTCTGTGTGTAATGTAACTCACCCTGTAATATCACTGTGTGTGTGGAATGTCACTCACCCTGTAATATCACTCTGTGTGGACTGTAACTCATCCTGTAATATCACTGTATGTGGACTGTAACTCACCCTGTAAAATCATTCTGTGTGTGAACTGTAACTCACCATGTGAGGACTGTAACTCACCCTGTAATATCGCCTGTGTAGACAGTAACTCACCCTGTAATATCACTCTGTGTGAACTGTAAATTACCCTGTAATATCAGTCTATGTGGAATGTAACTCACCCTTTAATATCACTGTGTGTGGAATGTAACTCACTGTGTAATACCACTCTGTGCGTGGAATGTAACACATCCTGAAATATCACTGTACGTGGAATGTAACTCAACCTATAATATCAGCGTTTGTGGACTGTAACTCACTGCTTAATATCAGTCTTTGAGAATGTAACTCACCCTGTACTATCACTGTGTGTGGAATGTAACTCACCCTGTAATATCAGTCTGTGTGTGGAATGTAACTCACCCTGTAATATCACTCTGTGTGGACTGTAACTTACCCTGTAATATCACTCTGTGTAGACTGTAACACACCCTGTAATATCACCCTATGTAGACTGTAACTCACCCTGTAATATCACACTGCGTGTGGACTGTAACACACCCTGTAATATCACTCCATGTCAACTGAAACTCACCCTGTAATATTGCACTATGTGTGGACTGTAACTCGCCCTGTAATATCACTCTGTGTGAACTGTAAATTACCCTGTAATATCAGTCTGTGTGTGGACTGTAACTCACCCTGTAACATCAGTATGTGTGGAACGTAACTCACCCCGCAATATCACTGTCTGTGGATTGTAACTCACCATGTAATATCACGCTGTGTGTGGACTGTAACTCACCCTGTAATATCACTGTCTGTGGACTGTAACTCACCCTGTAATATCACTCTCTGAGGACTGTAACTCACCCTGTATTATCACTCTGGACTGTAACACAACCTATAATATCATTCTGTGTGGGCTGTAACTCACCCTGTAATATCATACTGATTGTGGACTGTAACACAAGCGATAATATCACCCTGTATGGACTGTAACTCACCCTGTAATATCACTCCGTTTGGACTGTAACACAAACTATAATATAATTCTGCAACTCACCCTGTAATATCATGCTGAGTGTGGACTGTAACACAAGCTGTAATATCACCCTGTGCAGACTGTAACTCACCCTGTCATATCACTCTGTGTGAGGACTATAACTCTCCCTGTAATATCAGCATGTGTGGACTGTAACTTGCCCTGTAATATCATGGTGTGTGGACTGTAACTCACCCTGTAATATCATACTGAGTATGGACTGTAACACAAGCTGTAATATCACCCTGTGCAGACTGTAACTCACCCTGTAATATCACCCAGTGTGTGGACTGTGACTTACCCTGTAATATCACTCAGTATGTGGACTGTGACTTACGCTGTAATATCACTCTGTGTGGACTGTAACTCACCCTGTAAGATCACCCTGTGTGAGGACTGTAACTCTCCCTGTAATATCACCCTGTGTGAGGACTATATCTCTCCTTGTAATATCACCGTGTGTGGACTGTAACTTGCCATGTAATATCACTCTGTGTGGACTGTAACTCACCCTGTAATATCACTGTGTGAGGTCTGTAACTCTCTCTGTAATATCACTCTGTGTGAGGACTGTAACTCTCCCTGTAATATCACTCTGTATGGACTGTAACTCACCCTGGAATATCACCCTGTATGGACTGTAACTCTTCCTGTAATACCACCCTGTGTGGACTGTAACTCTTCCCATAATATCACTCTGTGTGAGGACTGTAACTCTCCCTGTAATATCACTGTGTGGACTGTAACTCACCCTGTAATATCACTCTGTGTGAGGACTGTAACTCACCCTGTAATATCACTCTGTGTGAGGACTGTAACTCACCCTGTAATATCACCCTGTATGGACTGTAACTCACCCTGTAATATCACTCTGTGTGGACTGTAACTCACCCTGTAATATCACCCTGTATGGACTGTAACTCTTCCTGTAATATCACTCTGTGTGAGGACTGTAACTCTTCCTGTAATATCACCCTGTGTGGACTGTAACTCACCCTGTAATATCACTCTGTGTGGACTGTAACTCACCCTGTAATATCACCCTGTATGGACTGTAACTCACCCTGTAATATCACCCTGTATGGACTGTAACTCTTCCTGTAATATCACCCTGTGTGGACTGTAACTCTTCCTGTAATATCACCCTGTGTGGACTGTAACTCTTCCTGTAATATCACCCTGTGTGGACTGTAACTCTTCGTGTAATATCACCCTGTGTGGACTGTAACTCTTCCTGTAATATCACTCTGTATTGACTGTAACTCTTCCTGTAATATCATCCTGTGTGGACTGTAACTCACCCTGTAATATCACCCTGTGTGGACTGTAACTCTTCCTGTAATATCACCCTGTGTGGACTGTAACTCACCCTGTAATATCACCCTGTGTGGACTGTAACTCTTCCTGTAATATCAGAGCCTCATCACCCACCCACTCTGCTGCCCAGCACTGCTCGACCCTGGGATTGGACCCCCTTAAAGTCAGCCCTGATCTGACTGAACTTGAAATGTTGCTGTTTGTTATGAAGAGGTAATTACCACCAGCCATGAATGGTCCAGTAAGCCTTGCTGCAGGCTGTGCCATTCCATCTCTTGACCTGAAACAAAAAGATGAAAAGCAGCAATCAGTGAAAAGAATGTGAGGAACAGCGTACCTGGGTATGGGCCCCACTCTGGACCTGGGTTCAAACCCGGAACAGAGAGCGGGGGAAATACCCTTCCCCACTCTGAGAGGAATGGACCAGTACAATGGGCTGCATTGACCATTGCTCTGTTTTTATCAGGAAACACGAGCCTGACAAGCCGTGTGCTGTTTGAGATCCCCGGGACAGGATCTGGACTCTATTCTGAGCAGTCTTCATAACACTGACTTTCTGAAAGTTTTAGACTCACTGTCAAGGAAATGAAGGTCCATTGAGATTGATCCAGCCATGACCACCATCCACTGATCAGTGGGCCAGCGGCCAAAGCCCCAGCGAGCTGCTCACTCCTGTTTCACTTTGCACACCAGAGGCATTTTGACTCTGCACTGGAAACAGTGCCTCAGTCTGCCCATTCCCCTCTCAGAATGGGATCCTCATTTTAGAAAGGGGATCAGAGCCAGAGAGAACAAACAGCGTGGATTCACCAGGTGGGGACAGGGATGGAACGTACACTGAGACGGAGAGAATCGAGAGACAGGGATTATTCAGTTTTAAATGAAGAGCTGGGATCAGGAAAAGTGACCATGAAGCTGTTGGATTGTCATAAAACCCATTTGGTTCACGAATGATCATTCGGGAAGGAAACGGACTGTCCTCACCCGGTCTGGGCCGAAAGGTGACTCCAGTCCGCACACTATCGTGGTTGATGCTTAACTGCTGTCTGAAGTGGCCCAGACAGCAGGCCAATTACATCAAAACACTCCCAATAGTGAGAGAAGGCAGTCTGTCACCAGCTTCTCAGGGGAACTCGGGATGGGCAATAAATGTCGGCCTTGTTGAGACGCCCACATCAGAGCAATTAATATTGATTTGAATATCTGCAATAAAAATTGAACCAAATTCTCTCACACTCTGCATATTGATATCTATAATCAGACTCTCTCACTCTCTGTATATTGATATCTATAATCAGACTCTCTCACTCTCTGGATATTGATATCTATAATCAGACTCTCTCACTCTCTGTATATTGATATCTATAATCAGACTCTCTCACTCTCTGTATATTGATATCTATAATCAGACTCTCTCACTCTCTGTATATTGATATCTATAATCAGACTCTCTCACACTCTGTATATTGATATCTATAATCAGACTCTCTCACACTCTGTGTATTGATATCTATAATCAGACTCCTTCACACTCTGTATATTGATATCTATAATCAGACTCTCTCACTCTCTGTATATTGATATCTATAATCAGACTCTCTCACTCTCTGTATATTGATATCTATAATCAGACTCTCTCACACTCTGTATATTGATATCTATAATCAGACTCTCTCACACTCTGTGTATTGATATCTATAATCAGACTCTCTCACTCTCTGTATATTGATATCTATAATCAGACTCTCTCACTCTCTGTATATTGATATCTATAATCAGACTCTCTCACTCTCTGTATATTGATATCTATAATCAGACTCTCTCACACTCTGTGTATTGATATCTATAATCAGACTCTCTCACACTCTGTATATTGATATCTATAATCAGACTCTCTCACACTCTGTGTATTGATATCTATAATCAGACTCTCTCACACTCTGTATATTGATATCTATAATCAGACTCTCTCACACTCTGTATATTGATATCTATAATCAGACTCTCTCACTCTCTGTATATTGATATCTATAATCAGACTCTCTCACACTCTGTGTATTGATATCTATAATCAGACTCTCTCACACTCTGTATATTGATATCTATAATCAGACTCTATCACACTCTGTATATTGATATCTATAATCAGACTCTCTCACTCTCTGTATATTGATATCTATAATCAGACTCTCTCACTCTCTGTATATTGATATCTATAATCAGACTCTCTCACACTCTGTATATTGATATCTATAATCAGACTCTCTCACTCTCTGTGTATTGATATCTATAATCAGACTCTCTCACTCTCTGTATATTGATATCTATAATCAGACTCTCTCACTCTCTGTATATTGATATCTATAATCAAATTCTCTCACACTCTGTATATTGATATCTATAATCAGACTCTCTCACACTCTGTATATTGATATCTATAATCAGACTCTCTCACACTCTGTATATTGATATCTATAATCAGACTCTGTCACACTCTGTATATTGATATCTATAATCAGACTCTCTCACACTCTGTATATTGATATCTATAATCAGACTCCTTCACACTCTGTATATTGATATCTATAATCAGACTCTCTCACACTCTGTATATTGATATCTATAATCAGACTCTCTCACTCTCTGTATATTGATATCTATAATCAGACTCTCTCACACTCTGTATATTGATATCTATAATCAGACTCTCACTCTCTGTATATTGATATCTATAATCAGACTCTCTCACACTCTGTATATTGATATCTATAATCAGACTCTCTCACTCTCTGTATATTGATATCTATAATCAGACTCTCTCACACTCTGTATATTGATATCTATAATCAGACTCTCTCACACTCTGTATATTGATATCTATAATCAGACTCTCTCACACTCTGTATATTGATATCTATAATCAGACTCTGTCACACTCTGTATATTGATATCTATAATCAGACTCTCTCACACTCTGTATATTGATATCTATAATCAGACTCCTTCACACTCTGTATATTGATATCTATAATCAGACTCTCTCACACTCTGTATATTGATATCTATAATCAGACTCTCTCACTCTCTGTATATTGATATCTATAATCAGACTCTCTCACACTCTGTATATTGATATCTATAATCAGACTCTCACTCTCTGTATATTGATATCTATAATCAGACTCTCTCACACTCTGTATATTGATATCTATAATCAGACTCTCTCACACTCTGTATATTGATATCTATAATCAGACTCTCACTCTCTGTATATTGATATCTATAATCAGACTCTCTCACACTCTGTATATTGATATCTATAATCAGACTCTCTCACACTCTGTGTATTGATATCTATAATCAGACTCTCTCACACTCTGTATATTGATATCTATAATCAGACTCTCTCACACTCTGTATATTGATATCTATAATCAGACTCTCTCACACTCTGTATATTGATATCTATAATCAGACTCTCTCACACTCTGTATATTGATATCTATAATCAGACTCTCTCACTCTCTGTATATTGATATCGATAATCAGACTCTCTCACTCTCTGTATATTGATATCTATAATCAATCTCTATCACACTCTGTATATTGATATCTATAATCAGACTCTCTCACTCTCTGTATATTGATATCTATAATCAATCTCTATCACACTCTGTATATTGATATCTATAATCAGACTCTCTGACACTCTGCATATTGATATCTATAATCAGACTCTCTCACACTCTGTATATTGATATCTATAATCAGACTCTCTCACACTCTGTATATTGATATCTATAATCAGACTCTCTCACACTCTGTGTATTGATATCTATAATCAGACTCTCTCACACTCTGTATATTGATATCTATAATCAGACTCTCTCACACTCTGTATATTGATATCTATAATCAGACTCTCTCACACTCTGTATATTGATATCTATAATCAGACTCTCTCACACTCTGTATATTGATATCGATAATCAGACTCTCTCACTCTCTGTATATTGATATCTATAATCAGACTCTCTCACACTCTGTATATTGATATCTATAATCAGACTCTCTCACACTCTGTATATTGATATCTATAATCAGACTCTCTCACACTCTGTATATTGATATCTATAATCAGACTCTCTCACACTCTGTATATTGATATCGATAATCAGACTCTCTCACTCTCTGTATATTGATATCTATAATCAGACTCTCTCACACTCTGTATATTGATACCTATAATCAGACTCTCTCACACTCTGTATATTGATATCTATAATCAGACTCTCTCACTCTCTGTATATTGATATCTATAATCAGACTCTCTCACTCTCTGTATATTGATATCTATAATCAATCTCTATCACACTCTGTATATTGATATCTATAATCAGACTCTCTCACTCTCTGTATATTGATATCTATAATCAGACTCTCTCACTCTCTGTATATTGATATCTATAATCAGACTCTCTCACACTCTGTATATTGATATCTATAATCAGACTCTCTCACACTCTGTATATTGATATCTATAATCAGACTCTCTCACACTCTGTATATTGATGTGGAGATGCCGGTGATGGACTGGGGTTAACAATTGTAAACAATTTTACAACACCAAGTTATAGTCCAACGATTTACTCTGTGTACTGATATCGATAATCAGACTCTCTCACACTCTGTATATTGATATCTATAATCAGACTCTCTCACTCTCTGTATATTGATATCTATAATCAATCTCTATCACACTCTGTATATTGATATCTATAATCAGACTCTCTCACACTCTGTATATTGATATCTATAATCAGACTCTCTCACTCTCTGTATATTGATATCTATAATCAATCTCTATCACACTCTGTATATTGATATCTATAATCAGACTCTCTCACTCTCTGTATATTGATATCTATAATCAGACTCTCTCACTCTCTGTATATTGATATCTATAATCAATCTCTATCACACTCTGTATATTGATATCTATAATCAGACTCTCTGACACTCTGCATATTGATATCTATAATCAGACTCTCTCACACTCTGTATATTGATATCTATAATCAGACTCTCTCACACTCTGTATATTGATATCTATAATCAGACTCTCTCACACTCTGTATATTGATATCTATAATCAGACTCTCTCACACTCTGTATATTGATATCTATAATCAGACTCTCTCACACTCTGTATATTGATATCTATAATCAGACTCTCTCACACTCTGTATATTGATATCTATAATCAGACTCTCTCACACTCTGTATATTGATATCGATAATCAGACTCTCTCACTCTCTGTATATTGATATCTATAATCAGACTCTCTCACACTCTGTATATTGATATCTATAATCAGACTCTCTCACACTCTGTATATTGATATCTATAATCAGACTCTCTCACACTCTGTATATTGATATCTATAATCAGACTCTCTCACACTCTGTATATTGATATCGATAATCAGACTCTCTCACTCTCTGTATATTGATATCTATAATCAGACTCTCTCACACTCTGTATATTGATATCTATAATCAGACTCTCTCACTCTCTGTATATTGATATCTATAATCAGACTCTCTCACACTCTGTATATTGATATCGATAATCAGACTCTCTCACTCTCTGTATATTGATAACTATAATCAGACTCTCTCACACTCTGTATATTGATATCTATAATCAGACTCTCTCACACTCTGTATATTGATATCTATAATCAGACTCTCTCACTCTCTGTATATTGATATCTATAATCAGACTCTCTCACTCTCTGTATATTGATATCTATAATCAATCTCTATCACACTCTGTATATTGATATCTATAATCAGACTCTCTCACTCTCTGTATATTGATATCTATAATCAGACTCTCTCACTCTCTGTATATTGATATCTATAATCAGACTCTCTCACACTCTGTATATTGATATCTATAATCAGACTCTCTCACACTCTGTATATTGATATCTATAATCAGACTCTCTCACACTCTGTATATTGATGTGGAGATGCCGGTGATGGACTGGGGTTAACAATTGCAAACAATTTTACAACACCAAGTTATAGTCCAACGATTTACTCTGTGTATTGATATCGATAATCAGACTCTCCACAGACTGTGGAATACCAATACCATTACCCTCTCAGTTTCGTACAGAACTGCATCGATTATCATTCTATTACCTTACACAGGTTGGGAGGCCACTGAACTGTCAGATTATTATCAGCACACTTCTCAGTCCAGTTAAAGTGACTGTAAAACAAAATATATTGTAAGTTGCCAAATGTCAAAATACACTGCATGGAGGAAGTGACGTTAAATATGTCGGGGCTGCTGGGAAACAAATGGTGATCTCATCAGAGGGAGGGAGTTCCACAATACTCCCAATCTACTCAATGTATGTCCACTCATATTAATTCACCCCAACACACTGTCACTCAGTAACCCCACTCCCCCAGCGCCCTGTGCTACTGACTGTATCTCTACTGATGTTAATCACTCTCCCTCACACTGTCACTCAGTAACCCCTCTCCCCCAGCGCCCTGTGTTACTGACTGTATCTCTACTGATGTTAATCCCTCTCCCTCACACTGTCACTCAGTAACCCCTCTCCCCCAGCGCCCTGTGTTACTGACTGTATCTCTACTGACATTAATCCCTCTCACTCACACTGTCACTCAGTAACCCCTCTCCCCCACACCCTGTGTTCCTGACTGTATCTCCACTGATGTTCATCCAGCTCCCTCACACTGTCACTCAGTAACCCCTCTCCCCCACACCCTGTGTTCCTGACTGTATCTCCACTGATGTTCATCCAGCTCCCTCACACTGTCACTCAATAACCCCTCTCCCCCAGCGCCCTGTGTTACTGACTGTATCTCGACTGATGTTAATCCCTCTCCCTCACACTGTCACTCAGTAACCCCTCTCCCCCAGCACCCTGTGTTACTGACTGTATCTCTACTGATGTTAATCCCTCTCCCTCACACTGTCACTCAGTAACCCCTCTCCCCCAGCACCCTGTGTTACTGACTGTATCTCTACTGATGTTAATCCACCTCCTTATAACGAACCCCCAGTCTCCCAGTCTCAGCATACAGCTCCCAAAATACAGATCCTCCTGAGCAGTGAGATATTCACACAGAGCAGTGAGATATTTTCACAGAGCAGTGAGATATTTTCACTGAGCAGTGAGATATTTTCACAGAGTAGTGAGATATTTACACAGAGCAGTGAGAAATTTACTCTGAGCTGGGAGGTATTGACTCTGAGCTGGGAGATATTTACACAGAGCAGAGAGATATTAACACAGAGTGGAGAGATATTTGCACAGAGCAGTGGGATATTTACACAGAGCAGTGAGATATTTACTCTGATCAGAGAGATATTTACACTGAGCAGTGAGATATTTACACTGAGCAGTGAGATATTTACACAGAGCAGTGAGATATTTACACTGAGCAGTGAGATATTTACACAGAGCAGTGAGATATTTACACTGAGCAGTGAGATATTTACACAGACCAGAGAGATATTTACACTGAGCAGTGAGATATTTACACAGAGCAGTGAGATATTTACACAGACCAGAGAGATATTTACACTGAGCAGTGAGATATTTACACAGAGCAGAGAGATATTTACACAGAGCAGTGAGATAATTAAACTGAGCAGTGAGATATTTACACACAGCAGTGAGATATTTACACTGAGCGGTGAGATATTTACACAGAGCAGTGAGATATTTACACAGAGCAGTGAGATATTTACACTGAGCAGTGAGATATTTACACAGAGCAGAGAGATATTTACACAGAGCAGTGAGATATTTACACTGAGCAGTGAGATATTTACACTGAGCAGTGAGATATTTACACTGAGCAGTGAGATATTTACACAGAGCAGAGAGATATTTACACTGAGCAGTGAGATATTTACACTGAGCAGTGAGGTATTTACACAGACCAGTGAGATATTTACACTGAGCAGTGAGATATTTACACAGAGCAGTGAGATATTTACACAGAGCAGTGAGATATTTACACTGAGCAGTGAGATATTTACACTGAGCAGTGAGATATTTACACTGAGCAGTGAGATATTTACACAGAGCAGAGAGATATTTACACTGAGCAGTGAGATATTTACACAGAGCAGAACGATATTTACACTGAGCAGTGAGATATTTACACAGAGCAGAAAGATATTTACACTGAGCAGTGAGATATTTATACTGAGCAGTGAGATATTTACACAGAGCAGAACGATATTTACACTGAGCAGGGAGATATTTATACTGAGCAGTGAGATATTTACACAGAGCAGAACGATATTTACACTGAGCAGGGAGATATTTACACTGAGCAGTGAGATATTTACACTGAGCAGTGAGATATTTATACTGAGCAGTGAGATATTTACACTGAGCAGTGAGATATTTACACAGAGCAGTGAGATATTTACACAGAGCAGTGAGATATTTACACAGAGCAGTGAGATATTTACACTGAGCAGTGAGATATTTACACTGAGCAGTGAGATATTTACACAGAGCAGAGAGATATTTACACTGAGCAGTGAGATATTTACACAGAGCAGAGAGATATTTACACAGAGCAGTGAGATAGTCACACAGAGCAGTGAGATATTTACACTGAGCAGTGAGATATTTACACAGAGCAGTTGGATATTTACACTGAGCAGTGAGATATTTACACAGAGCAGTGAGATATTTACACAGAGCAGTGAGATATTTACACAGAGCGGTGAGATATTTACACAGAGCAGTGAGATATTTTCTCTGAGCAGTGAGATATTTACACAGAGCGGTGAGATATTTACACAGAGCGGTGAGATATTCACACTGAGCGGTGAGATATTTACACTGAGCAGTGAGTTATTTACACAGAGCAGTGAGTTATTTACACAGAGCAGTGAGATATTTACACAGAGCGGTGAGATATTTACACAGAGCAGTGAGATATTGACACAGAGCAGTGAGGTATTTACACAGAGCAGTGAGATATTTACACAGAGCAGTGAGATATTTACACTGAGCAGTGAGATATTTACACTGAGCGGTGAGTTATTTACACAGAGCAGTGAGATATTTACACAGAGCACTGAGGTATTTACACTCAGCAGTGAGTTATTTACACTGAGCAGTGAGATATTTACACAGAGCAGTGAGATATTTACACTGAGCAGAGAGATATTTACACTGAGCAGTGAGTTATTTACACAGAGCAGTGAGATATTTACACAGAGCAGTGAGATATTTTCTCTGAGCAGTGAGATATTTGCACAGAGCGGTGAGATATTTACACAGAGCGGTGAGATATTTACACAGAGCAGTTGGATATTTGCACAGAGCAGTGAGATATTTACACTGAGCAGTGAGATATTTACACTGAGCAGTGAGATATTTACACTGAGCAGTGAGATATTTACACAGAGCAGTGAGATATTTACTCTGAGCAGTTGGATATTTCCACAGAGCAGTGAGATATTTACACGGAGCAGTGAGATATTTACACGGAGCAGTGAGATATTTACACAGAGCAGTGAGATATTTACTCTGAGCAGTTGGATATTTCTACAGAGCAGTGAGATATTTACACAGAGCAGTGAGATATTTACACTGAGCAGTGAGATATTTACACAGAGCAGAGAGATATTTACACAGAGCAGTGAGATATTTACACTGAGCAGTGAGATATTTACGCAAAGCAGAGAGATATTTACACTGAGCAGTGAGATATTTACACAGAGCAGTGAGATATTTACACAGAGCAGAGAGATATTTACACTGAGCAGTGAGATATTTACACAGAGCAGTGAGATATTTACACTGAGCAGTGAGATATTTACACAGAGCAGAGAGATATTTAAACTGAGCAGTGAGATATTTACACTGAGCAGTGAGATATTTACACAGAGCAGTGAGATATTTACACTGAGCAGTGAGATATTTACACTGAGCAGTGAGATATTTACACAGAGCAGAGACATATTTCCACAGAGTAGTGAGATATTTACACTGAGCAGTGAGATATTTACACAGAGCAGTGAGATATTTACACTGAGCAGTGAGAATTTTACACTGAGCAGTGAGATACTTACACAGAGCAGTGAGATATTTACACTGAGCAGTGAGATATTTGCACAGAGCAGTTGGATATTTACACTGAGCAGTGAGATATTTACACTGAGCAGTGAGATATTTACACAGAGCAGTGAGATATTTGCACAGAGCAGTGAGATATTTACACTGAGCAGTGAGATATTTACACAGAGCAGTTGGATATTTACACTGAGCAGTGAGATATTTACACAGAGCAGTGAGATATTTACACTGAGCAGTGAGATATTTACACAGAGCAGTGAGATATTTACACTGAGCAGAGAGATATTTACACAGAGCAGTGAGATATTTACTCTGAGCAGTGAGATATTTACTCTGAGCAGTGAGATATTTACACTGAGCAGTGAGATATTTACACTGAGCAGTGAGATATTTACACTGAGCAGTGAGATATTTACACTGAGCAGTGAGATATTTACTCTGAGCAGTGAGATATTTACACTGAGCAGTGAGATATTTACACTGAGCAGTGAGATATTTACTCTGAGCAGTGAGATATTTACACTGAGCAGTGAGACATTTACATAGAGCAGTGAGATATTTACACTGAGCAGTGAGATATTTACACAGAGAAGTGAGATATTTACACTGAGCAGTGAGATATTTACACAGAGCAGTGAGATATTTACACTGAGCAGAGAGATATTTACACAGAGCAGTGAGATATTTACTCTGAGCAGTGAGATATTGACTCTGAGCAGTGAGATATTTACTCTGAGCAGTGAGATATTTACACTGAGCAGTGAGACATTTACACTGAGCAGTGAGATATTTACACTGAGCAGTGAGATATTTACACTGAGCAGTGAGATATTTACACTGAGCAGTGAGATATTTACTCTGAGCAGTGAGATATTTACACTGAGCAGTGAGACATTTACATAGAGCAGTGAGATATTTACACTGAGCAGTGAGATATTTACACTGAGCAGTGAGATATTTACACTGAGCAGTGAGATATTTACACAGAGCAGTGAGATATTTACACTGAGCAGAGAGATATTTACACTGAGCAGAGAGATATTTACACAGAGCAGTGAGATATTTACTCTGAGCAGTGAGATATTTACTCTGAGCAGTGAGATATTTACACTGAGCAGTGAGATATTTACTCTGAGCAGTGAGATATTTACACTGAGCAGTGAGATATTTCCTCTGAGCAGTGAGATATTTACACTGAGCAGTGAGATATTTACACTGAGCAGTGAGATATTTACTCTAAGCAGTGAGATATTTACACTGAGCAGTGAGACATTTACACTGAGCAGTGAGATATTTACACTGAGCAGTGAGATACTTACACAGAGCAGTGAGATATTTACTCTGAGCAGTGAGTTATTTACACAGAGCAGTGAGTTATTTACACAGAGCAGTGAGATATTTACACAGAGCGGTGAGATATTTACACAGAGCAGTGAGATATTGACACTGAGCGGTGAGATATTTACACTGAGCGGTGAGTTATTTACACAGAGCAGTGAGATATTTACACAGAGCACTGAGGTATTTACACTGAGCAGTGAGTTATTTACACTGAGCAGTGAGATATTTACACAGAGCAGTGAGATATTTACACTGAGCAGAGAGATATTTACACTGAGCAGTGAGTTATTTACACAGAGCAGTGAGATATTTACACAGAGCAGTGAGATATTTTCTCTGAGCAGTGAGATATTTGCACAGAGCGGTGAGATATTTACACAGAGCGGTGAGATATTTACACAGAGCAGTTGGATATTTGCACAGAGCAGTGAGATATTTACACTGAGCAGTGAGATATTTACACTGAGCAGTGAGATATTTACACTGAGCAGTGAGATATTTACACAGAGCAGTGAGATATTTACTCTGAGCAGTTGGATATTTCCACAGAGCAGTGAGATATTTACACGGAGCAGTGAGATATTTACACGGAGCAGTGAGATATTTACACAGAGCAGTGAGATATTTACTCTGAGCAGTTGGATATTTCTACAGAGCAGTGAGATATTTACACAGAGCAGTGAGATATTTCCACTGAGCAGTGAGATATTTACACAGAGCAGAGAGATATTTACACAGAGCAGTGAGATATTTACACTGAGCAGTGAGATATTTACGCAGAGCAGAGAGATATTTACACTCAGCAGTGAGATATTTACACAGAGCAGAGAGATATTTACACAGAGCAGTGAGATATTTACACGGAGCAGTGAGATATTTACACGGAGCAGTGAGATATTTACACTGAGCAGTGAGATATTTACTCTGAGCAGTGAGATATTTACACAGAGCAGTGAGATATTTACACTGAGCAGTGAGATATTTACACTGAGCAGTGAGATATTTACACAGAGCAGAGACATATTTCCACAGAGTAGTGAGATATTTACACTGAGCAGTGAGATATTTACACAGAGCAGTGAGATATTTACACTGAGCAGTGAGATATTTACACTGAGCAGTGAGATACTTACACAGAGCAGTGAGATATTTACACAGAGCAGTGAGATATTTGCACAGAGCAGTGAGATATTTACACTGAGCAGTGAGATATTTACACAGAGCAGTTGGATATTTACACTGAGCAGTGAGATATTTACACAGAGCAGTGAGATATTTACACTGAGCAGTGAGATATTTACACAGAGCAGTGAGATATTTACACTGAGCAGAGAGATATTTACACAGAGCAGTGAGATATTTACTCTGAGCAGTGAGATATTTACTCTGAGCAGTGAGATATTTACACTGAGCAGTGAGATATTTACTCTGAGCAGTGAGATATTTACACTGAGCAGTGAGATATTTACACTGAGCAGTGAGATATTTACTCTGAGCAGTGAGATATTTGCACTGAGCAGTGAGATATTTACACTGAGCAGTGAGATATTTACTCTGAGCAGTGAGATATTTACACTGAGCAGTGAGACATTTACATAGAGCAGTGAGATATTTACACTGAGCAGTGAGATATTTACACAGAGAAGTGAGATATTTACACTGAGCAGTGAGATATTTACACAGAGCAGTGAGATATTTACACTGAGCAGAGAGATATTTACACAGAGCAGTGAGATATTTACTCTGAGCAGTGAGATATTTACACTGAGCAGTGAGATATTTACTCTGAGCAGTGAGATATTTACACTGAGCAGTGAGATATTTACACTGAGCAGTGAGATATTTACACTGAGCAGTGAGATATTTACACTGAGCAGTGAGATATTTACACTGAGCAGTGAGATATTTACTCTGAGCAGTGAGATATTTACACTGAGCAGTGAGATATTTACACTGAGCAGTGAGATATTTACACTGAGCAGTGAGATATTTACACTGAGCAGTGAGATATTTACACTGAGCAGTGAGACATTTACATAGAGCAGTGAGATATTTACACTGAGCAGTGAGATATTTACACAGAGAAGTGAGATATTTACACTGAGCAGTGAGATATTTACACAGAGCAGTGAGATATTTACACTGAGCAGAGAGATATTTACACTGAGCAGAGAGATATTTACACAGAGCAGTGAGATATTTACTCTGAGCAGTGAGATATTTACTCTGAGCAGTGAGATATTTACACTGAGCAGTGAGATATTTACTCTGAGCAGTGAGATATTTACACTGAGCAGTGAGATATTTACTCTGAGCAGTGAGATATTTACACTGAGCAGTGAGATATTTACACTGAGCAGTGAGATATTTACTCTAAGCAGTGAGATATTTACACTGAGCAGTGAGACATTTACTCTGAGCAGTGAGATATTTACACTGAGCAGTGAGATATTTACACTGAGCAGTGAGATATTTACACTGAGCAGTCAGATATTTACACAGAGCAGAGAGATATTTACACTGAGCAGTGAGATATTTACACTGAGCAGTGAGATATTTACACTGAGCAGTGAGATATTTACACAGAGCAGTGAGATATTTACACTGAGCAGTGAGATATTTAGACTGAGCAGTGAGATACTTACACAGAGCAGAGAGATATTTACACAGAGCAGTGAGATATTTACACTGAGCAGTGAGATACTTACACAGAGCAGTGAGATATTTACACTGAGCAGTGAGATAATTACACAGAGCAGTGAGATATTTACACTGAGCAGTGAGATACTTACACAGAGCAGTGAGATATTTACACAGAACAGTGAGATATTTACACAGAGCAGTGAGATATTTACACTGAGCAGTGAGATATTTACACTGAGCAGTGAGATACTTACACAGAGCAGTGAGATATTTACACTGAGCAGTGAGATACTTACACAGAGCAGTGAGATATTTACACAGAACAGTGAGATATTTACACTGAGCAGTGAGATATTTACACTGAGCAGTGAGATATTTACACTGAGCAGTGAGATATTTACACAGAGCAGAGAGATATTTGCACTGAGCAGTGAGATATTTACTCTGAGCAGTGAGATATTTACTCTGAGCAGTGAGATATTTACATAGAGCAGTGAGATATTTACACTGAGCAGTGAGATATTTACACAGAGCAGTGAGATATTTACACAGAGCAGAGAGATATTTACACTGAGCAGTGAGATATTTACACAGAGCAGAGAGATATTTACACTGAGCAGTGAGATATTTACACAGAGCAGAGAGATATTTACACAGAGCAGAGAGATATTTACACTGAGCAGTGAGATATTTACACAGAGCAGTGAGATATTTACACTGAGCAGTGAGATATTTACACAGAGCAGAGAGATATTTACACAGAGCAGAGAGATATTTACACAGAGCAGTGAGATATTTACACAGAGCAGAGAGATATTTACACTGAGCAGTGAGATATTTACACAGAGCAGTGAGATATTTACACTGAGCAGAGAGATACTTACACTGAGCAGTGAGATATTTACACTGAGCAGTGAGATATTTACACTGAGCAGTGAGATACTTACACTGAGCAGTGAGATATTTTCACTGAGCAGTGAGATACTTACACAGAGCAGTGAGATATTTACTCTGAGCAGTGAGATATTTACACTGAGCAGTGAGATACTTACACAGAGCAGTGAGATATTTACTCTGAGCAGTGAGATATTTACACTGAGCAGTGAGATATTTACACTGAGCAGTGAGATATTTACACAGAGCAGAGAGATATTTACACAGAGCAGTGAGATATTTACACTGAGCAGTGAGATATTTACACTGAGCAGTGAGATATTTACACAGAGCAGTGAGATATTTACACTGAGCAGTGAGATATTTACACAGAGCAGAGAGATATTTACACAGAGCAGAGAGATATTTACACAGAGCAGTGAGATATTTACACAGAGCAGAGAGATATTTACACTGAGCAGTGAGATATTTACACTGAGCAGTGAGATACTTACACAGAGCAATGAGATATTTACACTGAGCAGTGAGATATTTACACAGAGCAGAGAGATATTTGCACTGAGCAGTGAGATATTTACACAGAGCAGTGAGATATTTACACTGAGCAGTGAGATATTTACACTGAGCAGTGAGATATTTGCACAGAGCAGTTGGATATTTACACTGAGCAGTGAGATATTTCCACTGAGCAGTGAGATATTTCCACAGAGCAGTGAGATATTTCCACAGAGCAGTGAGATATTTACACAGAGCAGTGAGTTATTCACACCGAGCAGTGAGTAATTTACACAGAGCAGTGAGATATTTACACAGAGCATTGAGTTATTCAAACCGAGCAGTGAGCTATTTACACAGGGCAGTGAGATATTTACACAGAGCAGTGAGATATTTACACTGAGCAGTGAGATATTTACATAGAGCGGTGAGATTCTTACACAGAGCAGTGAGATATTTACACAGAGCAGTGAGATATTTACACAGAGCAGTGAGTTATTTACACAGAGCAGTGAGATATTTACACAGAGCAGTGAGATATTTACACAGAGCAGTGAGATATTTACACAGAGCAGTGAGATATTTACACTGAGCAGTGAGATATTTACACAGAGCAGTGAGATATTTACACTGAGCAGTGAGATATTTACACAGAGCAGTGAGATATTTTCTCTGAGCAGTTAGTTATTTACACAGAGCAGTGAGTTATTTACACAGAGCAGTGAGATATTTACACAGAGCAGTGAGATATTTACACGGAGCAGTGAGATATTTACACAGAGCACTGAGGTATTTACACTGAGCAGTGAGTTATTTACACTGAGCAGTGAGATATTTACACTGAGCAGTGAGATATTTACACTGAGCAGTGAGATACTTACACAGAGCAGTGAGATATTTACACTGAGCAGTGAGATACTTACACTGAGCAGTGAGATATTTTCACCGAGCAGTGAGATACTTACACAGAGCAGTGAGATATTTACTCTGAGCAGTGAGATATTTACACTGAGCAGTGAGATACTTACACAGAGCAGTGAGATATTTACTCTGAGCAGTTGGATATTTCCACAGAGCAGTGAGATATTTACACGGAGCAGTGAGATATTTACACGGAGCAGTGAGATATTTACACAGTGCAGTGAGATATTTACTCTGAGCAGTTGGATATTTCTACAGAGCAGTGAGATATTTACACAGAGCAGTGAGATATTTACACTGAGCAGTGAGATATTTACACAGAGCAGAGAGATATTTACACAGAGCAGTGAGATATTTACACTGAGCAGTGAGATATTTACGCAGAGCAGAGAGATATTTACACTCAGCAGTGAGATATTTACACAGAGCAGAGAGATATTTACACAGAGCAGTGAGATATTTACACGGAGCAGTGAGATATTAACACAGAGCAGAGAGATATTTACACTGAGCAGTGAGATATTTACACTGAGCAGTGAGATATTTACACTGAGCAGTGAGATATTTACACTGAGCAGTGAGATATTTACACAGAGCAGAGACATATTTCCACAGAGTAGTGAGATATTTACACTGAGCAGTGAGATATTTACACAGAGCAGTGAGATATTTACACTGAGCAGTGAGATATTTACACTGAGCAGTGAGATACTTACACAGAGCAGTGAGATATTTACACAGAGCAGTGAGATATTTGCACAGAGCAGTGAGATATTTACACTGAGCAGTGAGATATTTACACAGAGCAGTTGGATATTTACACTGAGCAGTGAGATATTTACACAGAGCAGTGAGATATTTACACTGAGCAGTGAGATATTTACACAGAGCAGTGAGATATTTACACTGAGCAGAGAGATATTTACACAGAGCAGTGAGATATTTACTCTGAGCAGTGAGATATTTACTCTGAGCAGTGAGATATTTACACTGAGCAGTGAGATATTTACTCTGAGCAGTGAGATATTTACACTGAGCAGTGAGATATTTACACTGAGCAGTGAGATATTTACTCTGAGCAGTGAGATATTTGCACTGAGCAGTGAGATATTTACACTGAGCAGTGAGATATTTACTCTGAGCAGTGAGATATTTACACTGAGCAGTGAGACATTTACATAGAGCAGTGAGATATTTACACTGAGCAGTGAGATATTTACACAGAGAAGTGAGATATTTACACTGAGCAGTGAGATATTTACACAGGGCAGTGAGATACTTACACAGAGCAGTGAGATATTTACTCTGAGCAGTGAGATATTTACACTGAGCAGTGAGATACTTACACAGAGCAGTGAGATATTTACTCTGAGCAGTGAGATATTTACACTGAGCAGTGAGATATTTACACTGAGCAGTGAGATATTTACACAGAGCAGAGAGATATATACACAGAGTAGTGAGATATTTACACTGAGCAGTGAGATATTTACACAGAGCAGAGAGATATTTACACAGAGCAGAGAGATATTTACACAGAGAAGAGAGATATTTACACTGAGCAGTGAGATACTTACACAGAGCAATGAGATATTTACACTGAGCAGTGAGATATTTACACAGAGCAGAGAGATATTTACACTGAGCAGTGAGATATTTACACAGAGCAGTTGGATATTTGCACAGAGCAGTGAGATATTTACACTGAGCAGTGAGATATTTACACTGAGCAGTGAGATATTTACACTGAGCAGTGAGATATTTACACAGAGCAGTGAGATATTTACTCTGAGCAGTTGGATATTTCCACAGAGCAGTGAGATATTTACACTGAGCAGTGAGATATTTACACAGAGCAGTGAGATATTTACACTGAGCAGAGAGATATTTACACAGAGCAGTGAGATATTTACTCTGAGCAGTGAGATATTTACTCTGAGCAGTGAGATATTTACACTGAGCAGTGAGATATTTACTCTGAGCAGTGAGATATTTACACTGAGCAGTGAGATATTTACACTGAGCAGTGAGATATTTACTCTGAGCAGTGAGATATTTACACTGAGCAGTGAGATATTTACTCTGAGCAGTGAGATATTTACACTGAGCAGTGAGACATTTACATAGAGCAGTGAGATATTTACACTGAGCAGTGAGATATTTACACAGAGAAGTGAGATATTTACACTGAGCAGTGAGATATTTACACAGAGCAGTGAGATATTTACACTGAGCAGAGAGATATTTACACTGAGCAGTGAGATATTTACACTGAGCAGTGAGATATTTACTCTTAGCAGTGAGATATTTACACTGAGCAGTGAGACATTTACACTGAGCAGTGAGATATTTACACTGAGCAGTGAGATATTTACTCTGAGCAGTGAGACATTTACACTGAGCAGTGAGATATTTACACTGAGCAGTGAGATATTTACTCTGAGCAGTGAGATATTTACACTGAGCAGTGAGATATTTACACTGAGCAGTGAGATATTTACACTGAGCAGTGAGATATTTACTCTGAGCAGTGAGATATTTACACTGAGCAGTGAGACATTTACATAGAGCAGTGAGATATTTACACTGAGCAGTGAGATATTTACACAGAGAAGTGAGATATTTACACTGAGCAGTGAGATATTTACACAGAGCAGTGAGATATTTACACAGAGCAGTGAGATATTTACTCTGAGCAGTGAGATATTTACTCTGAGCAGTGAGATATTTACACTGAGCAGTGAGATATTTACTCTGAGCAGTGAGATATTTACTCTGAGCAGTGAGATATTTACACTGAGCAGTGAGATACTTACACAGAGCAGTGAGATATTTACACTGAGCAGTGAGATATTTGCACAGAGCAGTTGGATATTTACACTGAGCAGTGAGATATTTACACTGAGCAGTGAGATATTTACACAGAGCAGTGAGATATTTGCACAGAGCAGTGAGATATTTACACTGAGCAGTGAGATATTTACACAGAGCAGTTGGATATTTACACTGAGCAGTGAGATATTTACACAGAGCAGTGAGATATTTACACTGAGCAGTGAGATATTTACACAGAGCAGTGAGATATTTACACTGAGCAGAGAGATATTTACACAGAGCAGTGAGATATTTACTCTGAGCAGTGAGATATTTACTCTGAGCAGTGAGATATTTACACTGAGCAGTGAGATATTTACACAGAGAAGTGAGATATTTACACTGAGCAGTGAGATATTTACACAGAGCAGTGAGATATTTACACTGAGCAGAGAGATATTTACACAGAGCAGTGAGATATTTACTCTGAGCAGAGAGATATTTACACAGAGCAGTGAGATATTTACTCTGAGCAGTGAGATATTTACTCTGAGCAGTGAGATATTTACACTGAGCAGTGAGATATTTACTCTGAGCAGTGAGATATTTACACTGAGCAGTGAGATATTTACTCTGAGCAGTGAGATATTTACACTGAGCAGTGAGATATTTACACTGAGCAGTGAGATATTTACTCTGAGCAGTGAGATATTTACACTGAGCAGTGAGACATTTACACTGAGCAGTGAGATATTTACACTGAGCAGTGAGATATTTACACTGAGCAGTGAGATATTTACTCTGAGCAGTGAGATATTTACACTGAGCAGTGAGATATTTACACTGAGCAGTGAGATATTTACACTGAGCAGTGAGATATTTACACTGAGCAGTGAGATATTTACTCTGAGCAGTGAGATATTTACACTGAGCAGTGAGACATTTACATAGAGCAGTGAGATATTTACACTGAGCAGTGAGATATTTACACAGAGAAGTGAGATATTTACACTGAGCAGTGAGATATTTACACAGAGCAGTGAGATATTTACACTGAGCAGAGAGATATTTACACTGAGCAGAGAGATATTTACACAGAGCAGTGAGATATTTACTCTGAGCAGTGAGATATTTACTCTGAGCAGTGAGATATTTACTCTGAGCAGTGAGATATTTACACTGAGCAGTGAGATATTTACACTGAGCAGAGAGATATTTACACTGAGCAGAGAGATATTTACACAGAGCAGTGAGATATTTACTCTGAGCAGTGAGATATTTACACAGAGCAGTGAGATATTTACTCTGAGCAGTGAGATATTTACACTGAGCAGTGAGATATTTACACTGAGCAGTGAGATATTTACTCTAAGCAGTGAGATATTTACACTGAGCAGTGAGACATTTACAGTGAGCAGTGAGATATTTACACTGAGCAGTGAGATATTTACACTGAGCAGTGAGATATTTACTCTGAGCAGTGAGATATTTACACTGAGCAGTGAGATATTTACACTGAGCAGTGAGATATTTACACTGAGCAGTGAGATATTTACACAGAGCAGAGAGATATTTACACTGAGCAGTGAGATATTTACACTGAGCAGTGAGATATTTACACTGAGCAGTGAGATATTTACACAGAGCAGTGAGATATTTACACTGAGCAGTGAGATATTTAGACTGAGCAGTGAGATATTTACACTGAGCAGTGAGATATTTACACTGAGCAGTGAGATACTTACACAGAGCAGTGAGATATTTACACTGAGCAGTGAGATACTTACACAGAGCAGTGAGATATTTACACTGAGCAGTGAGATATTTACACAGAACAGAGGGATATTTACACAGAGCAGTGAGATATTTACACTGAGCAGTGAGATATTTACACAGAGCAGTGAGATATTTACACTGAGCAGTGAGATACTTACACAGAGCAGTGAGATATTTACACAGAACAGTGAGATATTTACACAGAGCAGTTGGATATTTACACTGAGCAGTGAGATATTTACACTGAGCAGTGAGATATTTACACAGAGCAGAGAGATATTTGCACTGAGCAGTGAGATATTTACTCTGAGCAGTGAGATATTTACTCTGAGCAGTGAGATATTTACATAGAGCAGTGAGATATTTACACTGAGCAGTGAGATATTTACACAGAGCAGTGAGATATTTACACAGAGCAGAGAGATATTTACACTGAGCAGTGAGATAGTTACACAGAGCAGAGAGATATTTACACAGAGCAGAGAGATATTTACACTGAGCAGTGAGATATTTACACAGAGCAGAGAGATATTTACACTGAGCAGTGAGATATTTACACAGAGCAGTGAGATATTTACACTGAGCAGTGAGATATTTACACAGAGCAGAGAGATATTTACACAGAGCAGAGAGATATTTACACAGAGCAGTGAGATATTTACACAGAGCAGAGAGATATTTACACTGAGCAGTGAGATATTTACACAGAGCAGTGAGATATTTACAATGAGCAGAGAGATACTTACACTGAGCAGTGAGATATTTACACTGAGCAGTGAGATATTTACACTGAGCAGTGAGATACTTACACTGAGCAGTGAGATATTTTCACTGAGCAGTGAGATACTTACACAGAGCAGTGAGATATTTACTCTGAGCAGTGAGATATTTACACTGAGCAGTGAGATACTTACACAGAGCAGTGAGATATTTCCTCTGAGCAGTGAGATATTTACACTGAGCAGTGAGATATTTACACTGAGCAGTGAGATATTTACACAGAGCAGAGAGATATTTACACAGAGTAGTGAGATATTTACACTGAGCAGTGAGATATTTACACAGAGCAGAGAGATATTTACACAGAGTAGTGAGATATTTACACTGAGCAGTGAGATATTTACACAGAGCAGAGAGATATTTACACAGAGTAGTGAGATATTTACACTGAGCAGTGAGATATTTACACAGAGCAGAGAGATATTTACACAGAGTAGTGAGATATTTACACTGAGCAGTGAGATATTTACACTGAGCAGTGAGATATTTACACAGAGCAGTGAGATATTTACACAGAGCAGTGAGATATTTACACTGAGCAGTGAGATATTTACACTGAGCAGTGAGATATTTACACTGAGCAGTGAGATATTTACACTGAGCAGTGAGATATTTACACAGAGCAGTGAGATATTTACACTGAGCAGTGAGATATTTACACAGAGCAGAGAGATATTTACACAGAGCAGAGAGATATTTACACAGAGCAGTGAGATATTTACACAGAGCAGAGAGATATTTACACTGAGCAGTGAGATATTTACACTGAGCAGTGAGATACTTACACAGAGCAGTGAGATATTTACACTGAGCAGTGAGATATTTACACAGAGCAGAGAGATATTTACACTGAGCAGTGAGATATTTACACAGAGCAGAGAGATATTTACACTGAGCAGTGAGATATTTACACAGAGCAGTGAGATATTTACACTGAGCAGTGAGATATTTACACTGAGCAGTGAGATATTTGCACAGAGCAGTTGGATATTTACACTGAGCAGTGAGATATTTCCACTGAGCAGTGAGATATTTCCACAGAGCAGTGAGATATTTACACTGAGCAGTGAGATATTTACACCGAGCAGTGAGTAATTTACACAGAGCAGTGAGATATTTACACAGAGCATTGAGTTATTCAAACCGAGCAGTGAGCTATTTACACAGGGCAGTGAGATATTTACACAGAGCAGTGAGATATTTACACAGAGCATTGAGTTATTCAAACCGAGCAGTGAGCTATTTACACAGGGCAGTGAGATATTTACACAGAGCAGTGAGATATTTACACTGAGCAGTGAGATATTTACACAGAGCGGTGAGATTCTTACACAGAGCAGTGAGATATTTACACAGAGCAGTGAGATATTTACACAGAGCAGTGAGTTATTTACACAGAGCAGTGAGATATTTACACAGAGCAGTGAGATATTTACACAGAGCAGTGAGATATTTACACAGAGCAGTGAGATATTTACACTGAGCAGTGAGATATTTACACAGAGCAGTGAGATATTTACACTGAGCAGTGAGATATTTGCACTGAGCAGTGAGATATTTACACAGAGCAGTGAGATATTTTCTCTGAGCAGTGAGTTATTTACACAGAGCAGTGAGTTATTTACACAGAGCAGTGAGATATTTACACAGAGCAGTGAGATATTTACACAGAGCAGTGAGATATTTACACGGAGCAGTGAGATATTTACACGGAGCACTGAGGTATTTACACTGAGCAGTGAGTTATTTACACTGAGCAGTGAGATATTTACACTGAGCAGTGAGATATTTACACTGAGCAGTGAGATACTTACACAGAGCAGTGAGATATTTACACTGAGCAGTGAGATACTTACACTGAGCAGTGAGATATTTTCACCGAGCAGTGAGATACTTACACAGAGCAGTGAGATATTTACTCTGAGCAGTGAGATATTTACACTGAGCAGTGAGATACTTACACAGAGCAGTGAGATATTTACTCTGAGCAGTGAGATATTTACACTGAGCAGTGAGATATTTACACTGAGCAGTGAGATATTTACACAGAGCAGAGAGATATTTACACAGAGCAGAGAGATATTTACACAGAGAAGAGAGATATTTACACTGAGCAGTGAGATACTTACACAGAGCAATGAGATATTTACACTGAGCAGTGAGATATTTACACAGAGCAGAGAGATATTTACACTGAGCAGTGAGATATTTACACTGAGCAGTGAGATATTTGCACAGAGCAGTTGGATATTTACACTGAGCAGGGAGATATTTCCACAGAGCAGTGAGATATTTCCACAGAGCAGTGAGATATTTCCACAGAGCAGTGAGATATTTACACAGAGCAGTGAGTTATTCACACCGAGCAGTGAGCTATTTACACAGGGCAGTGAGATATTTACATAGAGCAGTGAGATATTTACACTGAGCAGTGAGATATTTACACAGAGCGGTGAGATTCTTACACAGAGCAGTGAGATATTTACACAGAGCAGTGAGATATTTACACAGAGCAGTGAGTTATTTACACAGAGCAGTGAGATATTTACACTGAGCAGTGAGATATTTACACTGAACAGTGAGATATTTACACAGAGCAGTGAGATATTTACACTGAGCAGTGAGATATTTACACAGAGCAGTGAGATATTTACACTGAGCAGTGAGTTATTTACACAGAGCAGTGAGTTATTTACACAGAGCAGTGAGATATTTACACAGAGCGGTGAGATATTTACACAGAGCAGTGAGATATTGACACAGAGCAGTGAGGTATTTACACTGAGCAGTGAGATATTTACACAGAGCAGTGAGATATTTACACAGAGTGGTGAGATATTTACACTGAGCGGTGAGATATTTACACTGAGCGGTGAGTTATTTACACAGAGCAGTGAGATATTTACACAGAGCAGTGAGATATTTACACAGAGCACTGAGGTGTTTACACTGAGCAGTGAGTTATTTACACAGAGCAGTGAGATATTTACACTGAGCAGAGAGATATTTACACAGAGCAGTGAGATATTTACACAGAGCAGTGAGATATTTTCTCTGAGCAGTGAGATATTTACTCTGAGCAGTGAGATATTTACACAGAGCAGAGAGATATTTACACAGAGCAGTGAGATATTTACACTGAGCAGTGAGATATTTACACTGAGCAGTGAGATATTTACACAGAGCAGTGAGATATTTACACTGAGCAGAGAGATATTTACACTGAGCAGTGAGATATTTACACAGAGCAGTGAGATATTTTCTCTTAGCAGTGAGATATTTGCACAGAGCGGTGAGATATTTACACAGAGCAGTTGGATATTTGCACAGAGCAGTGAGATATTTACACTGAGCAGTGAGATATTTACACAGAGCAGAGAGATATTTACACAGAGTAGTGAGATATTTACACTGAGCAGTGAGATATTTACACTGAGCAGTGAGATATTTACACAGAGCAGTGAGATATTTACACTGAGCAGTGAGATATTTACACAGAGCAGAGAGATATTTACACAGAGCAGAGAGATATTTACACAGAGCAGTGAGATATTTACACAGAGCAGAGAGATATTTACACTGAGCAGTGAGATATTTACACTGAGCAGTGAGATACTTACACAGAGCAGTGAGATATTTACACTGAGCAGTGAGATATTTACACAGAGCAGAGAGATATTTACACTGAGCAGTGAGATATTTACACAGAGCAGAGAGATATTTACACTGAGCAGTGAGATATTTACACAGAGCAGTGAGATATTTACACTGAGCAGTGAGATATTTACACTGAGCAGTGAGATATTTGCACAGAGCAGTTGGATATTTACACTGAGCAGTGAGATATTTCCACTGAGCAGTGAGATATTTCCACAGAGCAGTGAGATATTTCCACAGAGCAGTGAGATATTTACACAGAGCAGTGAGTTATTCACACCGAGCAGTGAGTAATTTACACAGAGCAGTGAGATATTTACACAGAGCATTGAGTTATTCAAACCGAGCAGTGAGCTATTTACACAGGGCAGTGAGATATTTACACAGAGCAGTGAGATATTTACACTGAGCAGTGAGATATTTACACAGAGCGGTGAGATTCTTACACAGAGCAGTGAGATATTTACACAGAGCAGTGAGATATTTACACAGAGCAGTGAGTTATTTACACAGAGCAGTGAGATATTTACACAGAGCAGTGAGATATTTACACAGAGCAGTGAGATATTTACACAGAGCAGTGAGATATTTACACTGAGCAGTGAGATATTTACACAGAGCAGTGAGATATTTACACTGAGCAGTGAGATATTTACACTGAGCAGTGAGATATTTACACAGAGCAGTGAGATATTTTCTCTGAGCAGTGAGTTATTTACACAGAGCAGTGAGTTATTTACACAGAGCAGTGAGATATTTACACAGAGCAGTGAGATATTTACACAGAGCAGTGAGATATTTACACGGAGCAGTGAGATATTTACACGGAGCACTGAGGTATTTACACTGAGCAGTGAGTTATTTACACTGAGCAGTGAGATATTTACACTGAGCAGTGAGATATTTACACTGAGCAGTGAGATACTTACACAGAGCAGTGAGATATTTACACTGAGCAGTGAGATACTTACACTGAGCAGTGAGATATTTTCACCGAGCAGTGAGATACTTACACAGAGCAGTGAGATATTTACTCTGAGCAGTGAGATATTTACACTGAGCAGTGAGATACTTACACAGAGCAGTGAGATATTTACTCTGAGCAGTGAGATATTTACACTGAGCAGTGAGATATTTACACTGAGCAGTGAGATATTTACACAGAGCAGAGAGATATTTACACAGAGCAGAGAGATATTTACACAGAGAAGAGAGATATTTACACTGAGCAGTGAGATACTTACACAGAGCAATGAGATATTTACACTGAGCAGTGAGATATTTACACAGAGCAGAGAGATATTTACACTGAGCAGTGAGATATTTACACTGAGCAGTGAGATATTTGCACAGAGCAGTTGGATATTTACACTGAGCAGGGAGATATTTCCACAGAGCAGTGAGATATTTCCACAGAGCAGTGAGATATTTCCACAGAGCAGTGAGATATTTACACAGAGCAGTGAGTTATTCACACCGAGCAGTGAGTAATTTACACAGAGCAGTGAGATATTTACACAGAGCATTGAGTTATTCACACCGAGCAGTGAGCTATTTACACAGGGCAGTGAGATATTTACATAGAGCAGTGAGATATTTACACTGAGCAGTGAGATATTTACACAGAGCGGTGAGATTCTTACACAGAGCAGTGAGATATTTACACAGAGCAGTGAGATATTTACACAGAGCAGTGAGTTATTTACACAGAGCAGTGAGATATTTACACTGAGCAGTGAGATATTTACACTGAACAGTGAGATATTTACACAGAGCAGTGAGATATTTACACTGAGCAGTGAGATATTTACACTGAGCAGTGAGTTATTTACACAGAGCAGTGAGTTATTTACACAGAGCAGTGAGATATTTACACAGAGCGGTGAGATATTTACACAGAGCAGTGAGATATTGACACAGAGCAGTGAGGTATTTACACTGAGCAGTGAGATATTTACACAGAGCAGTGAGATATTTACACAGAGTGGTGAGATATTTACACTGAGCGGTGAGATATTTACACTGAGCGGTGAGTTATTTACACAGAGCAGTGAGATATTTACACAGAGCAGTGAGATATTTACACAGAGCACTGAGGTGTTTACACTGAGCAGTGAGTTATTTACACAGAGCAGTGAGATATTTACACTGAGCAGAGAGATATTTACACAGAGCAGTGAGATATTTACACAGAGCAGTGAGATATTTTCTCTGAGCAGTGAGATATTTACTCTGAGCAGTGAGATATTTACACAGAGCAGAGAGATATTTACACAGAGCAGTGAGATATTTACACTGAGCAGTGAGATATTTACACTGAGCAGTGAGATATTTACACAGAGCAGTGAGATATTTACACTGAGCAGAGAGATATTTACACTGAGCAGTGAGATATTTACACAGAGCAGTGAGATATTTTCTCTGAGCAGTGAGATATTTGCACAGAGCGGTGAGATATTTACACAGAGCAGTTGGATATTTGCACAGAGCAGTGAGATATTTACACTGAGCAGTGAGATATTTACACTGAGCAGTGAGATATTTACACAGAGCAGTGAGATATTTACTCTGAGCAGTTGGATATTTCCACAGAGCAGTGAGATATTTACACGGAGCAGTGAGATATTTACACAGAGCAGTGAGATATTTACTCTGAGCAGTTGGATATTTCCACAGAGCAGTGAGATAATTATACAGAGCAGTGAGATATTTACACTGAGCAGTGAGATATTTACACAGAGCAGTGAGATATTTACACTGAGCAGTGAGATATTTACACAGAGCAGAGAAATATTTACACAGAGCAGTGAGATATTGACACAGAGCAGAGAGATATTTACACTGAGCAGTGAGATATTTACGCAGAGCAGTGAGATATTTACACAGAGCAGTGAGATATTTACACTGAGCAGTGAGATATTTACGCAGAGCAGAGAGATATTTACACTCAGCAGTAAGATATTTACACAGAGCAGAGAGATATTTACACTGAGCAGTGAGATATTTACACAGAGCAGAGAGATATTTACACTGAGCAGTGAGATATTTACACAGAGCAGTGAGATATTTCCACAGAGCAGTGAGATATTTACACAGAGCAGTGAGATATTTACACTTAGCAGTGAGATATTTACGCAGAGCAGAGAGATATTTGCACTCAGCAGTGAGATATTTACACAGAGCAGAGAGATATTTACACAGAGCAGTGAGATATTTACACTGAGCAGTGAGATATTTACACAGAGCAGAGAGATATTTACACTGAGCAGTGAGATATTTACACAGAGCAGTGAGATATTTACACTGAGCAGTGAGATATTTACACAGAGCAGTTGGATATTTACACTGAGCAGTGAGATATTTACACAGAGCATTAAGATATTTACACAGAGCAGTGAGATATTTACACAGAGAAGTGAGATATTTACACTGAGCAGTGAGATACTTACACAGAGCAGTGAGATATTTACACTGAGCAGTGAGATACTTACACAGAGCAGTGAGATATTTACACTGAGCAGTGAGATATTTACACAGAGCAGAGAGATATTTACACTGAGCAGTGAGATATTTACACAGAGCAGTGAGATATTTACACTGAGCAGTGAGATATTTACACTGAGCAGTGAGATACTTACACAGAGCAGTGAGATATTTACACTGAGCAGTGAGATATTTACACAGAGCAGTGAGATATTTACACTGAGCAGTGAGATATTTACACAGAGCAGTGAGATATTTACACTGAGCAGTGAGATATTTACACTGAGCAGTGAGATATTTACACAGAGCAGTGAGATATTTACACTGAGCAGTGAGATATTTACACTGAGCAGTGAGATACTTACACAGAGCAGTGAGATATTTACACTGAGCAGTGAGATATTTACACATAGCAGAGAGATATTTACACTGAGCAGTGAGATATTTACACAGAGCAGAGAGATATTTACACGGAGCAGTGAGATATTTACACAGAGCAGTGAGATATTTACTCTGAGCAGTTGGATATTTCCACAGAGCAGTGAGATATTTACACAGAGCAGTGAGATATTTACACTGAGCAGTGAGATATTTACACAGAGCAGAGAGATATTTACACAGAGCAGTGAGATATTTACACTTAGCAGTGAGATATTTACGCAGAGCAGAGAGATATTTGCACTCAGCAGTGAGATATTTACACAGAGCAGAGAGATATTTACACAGAGCAGTGAGATATTTACACTGAGCAGTGAGATATTTACACAGAGCAGAGAGATATTTACACTGAGCAGTGAGATATTTACACAGAGCAGTGAGATATTTACACTGAGCAGTGAGATATTTACACAGAGCAGTTGGATATTTACACTGAGCAGTGAGATATTTACACAGAGCATTAAGATATTTACACAGAGCAGTGAGATATTTACACAGAGAAGTGAGATATTTACACTGAGCAGTGAGATACTTACACAGAGCAGTGAGATATTTACACTGAGCAGTGAGATACTTACACAGAGCAGTGAGATATTTACACTGAGCAGTGAGATATTTACACTGAGCAGTGAGATATTTACACTGAGCAGTGAGATATTTACACAGAGCAGTGAGATATTTACACAGAGCAGTGAGATATTTACACTGAGCAGTGAGATATTTACACTGAGCAGTGAGATACTTACACAGAGCAGTGAGATATTTACACTGAGCAGTGAGATATTTACACAGAGCAGAGAGATATTTACACTGAGCAGTGAGATATTTACACTGAGCAGTGAGATATTTACACAGAGCAGTGAGATATTTACACAGAGCAGTGAGATATTTACACTGAGCAGTGAGATATTTACACTGAGCAGTGAGATACTTACACAGAGCAGTGAGATATTTACACTGAGCAGTGAGATATTTACACAGAGCAGTGAGATATTTACACTGAGCAGTGAGATATTTACACTGAGCAGTGAGATATTTACACAGAGCAGTGAGGTATTTACACTGAGCAGTGAGATATTTACACTGAGCAGTGAGATACTTACACAGAGCAGTGAGATATTTACACTGAGCAGTGAGATATTTGCACAGAGCAGAGAGATATTTACACTGAGCAGTGAGATATTTACACTGAGCAGTGAGATATTTACACAGAGCAGTGAGATATTTGCACAGAGCAGTGAGATATTTACACTGAGCAGTGAGATATTTACACAGAGCAGTTGGATATTTACACTGAGCAGTGAGATATTTACACAGAGCAGTGAGATATTTACACAGAGCAGTGAGATATTTACACTGAGCAGTGAGATATTTACACAGAGCAGTGAGATATTTACACTGAGCAGAGAGATATTTACACTGAGCAGTGAGATATTTACTCTGAGCAGTGAGATATTTACACTGAGCAGTGAGATATTTACACTGAGCAGTGAGAGATTTACTCTGAGCAGTGAGATACTTACACTGAGCAGTGAGACATTTACATAGAGCAGTGAGATATTTACACTGAGCAGTGAGATATTTACACTGAGCAGTGAGATATTTACACAGAGCAGAGAGATATTTACACTGAGCAGTGAGATATTTACACTGAGCAGTGAGATATTTACACAGAGCAGTGAGATATTTACACAGAGCAGTGAGATATTTACACAGAGCAGAGAGATATTTACACTGAGCAGTGAGATATTTAGACTGAGCAGTGAGATACTTACACAGAGCAGAGAGATATTTACACAGAGCAGTGAGATATTTACACTGAGCAGTGAGATATTTACACAGAGCAGAGAGATATTTACACAGAGCAGTGAGATATTTACACTGAGCAGTGAGATATTTACACAGAACAGTGAGATATTTACACAGAGCAGTTGGATATTTACACTGAGCAGTGAGATATTTACACTGAGCAGTGAGATATTTACACAGAGCAGAGAGATATTTGCACTGAGCAGTGAGATATTTACTCTGAGCAGTGAGATATTTACACTGAGCAGTGAGATATTTACACAGAGCAGAGAGATATTTACACTGAGCAGTGAGATATTTACACAGAGCAGAGAGATATTTACACAGAGCAGAGAGATATTTACACTGAGCAGTGAGATATTTACACTGAGCAGTGAGATACTTACACAGAGCAGTGAGATATTTACACTGAGCAGTGAGATATTTACACAGACCAGAGAGATATTTACACAGAGCAGAGAGATATTTACACAGAGCAGTGAGATATTTACACAGAGCAGAGAGATATTTACACTGAGCAGTGAGATATTTACACAGAGCAGTGAGATATTTACACAGAGCAGTGAGATATTTACACAGATCAGAGAGATATTTACACAGATCAGAGAGATATTTACACAGAGCAGTGAGATATTTACACAGAGCAGTGAGATATTTACACTGAGCAGTGAGATATTTACACAGAGCAGAGAGATATTTACACTGAGCAGTGAGATATTTACGCTGAGCAGTGAGATATTTACACAGAGCAGAGAGATATTTACACAGAGCAGAGAGATATTTACACAGAGCAGTGAGATATTTACACAGAGCAGTTGGATATTTACACTGAGCAGTGAGATATTTACACAGAGCAGAGAGATATTTGCACAGAGCAGTGAGATATTTACACTGAGCAGAGAGATATTTACACAGAGCAGTGAGATATTTACACTGAGCGGTGAGATATTTACACAGAGCAGTGAGATATTTACACAGAGCAGAGAGATATTTACACTGAGCGGTGAGATATTTACACAGAGCAGTGAGATATTTACACTGAGCAGTGAGATATTTACACAGAGCAGTGAGATATTTACACAGAGCAGTGAGATATTTACACTGAGCAGTGAGATATTTACACAGAGCAGAGAGATATTTGCACAGAGCAGTGAGATATTTACACTGAGCAGAGAGATATTTACACAGAGCAGTGAGATATTTACACTGAGCAGTGAGATATTTACACTGAGCAGTGAGATATTTACACAGAGCAGAGAGATATTTGCACAGAGCAGTGAGATATTTACACTGAGCAGTGAGATATTTACACAGGGCGGTGAGATATTTACACAGAGCAGTGAGATATTTACACAGAGCAGTTGGATATTTACACTGAGCAGTGAGATATTTACACTGAGCAGTGAGATATTTACACAGAGCAGAGAGATATTTGAACAGAGCAGTGAGATATTTACACTGAGCAGTGAGATATTTGCACAGAGCAGTGAGATATTGACACTGAGCAGTGAGATATTTACACTGAGCAGTGAGATATTTACACTGAGCAGTGAGATATTTACACAGAGCAGAGAGATATTTACACAGAGCAGAGAGATATTTACACTGAGCAGTGAGATATTTACACTGAGCAGTGAGATACTTACACAGAGCAGTGAGATATTTACACTGAGCAGTGAGATATTTACACAGACCAGAGAGATATTTACACAGAGCAGAGAGATATTTACGCAGAGCAGTGAGATATTTACACAGAGCAGAGAGATATTTACGCAGAGCAGTGAGATATTTACACAGAGCAGAGAGATATTTACGCAGAGCAGTGAGATATTTACACAGAGCAGAGAGATATTTACACAGAGCAGTGAGATATTTACACAGAGCAGTTGGATATTTACACTGAGCAGTGAGATATTTACACAGAGCAGAGAGATATTTGCACAGAGCAGTGAGATATTTACACTGAGCAGAGAGATATTTACACAGAGCAGTGAGATATTTACACAGAGCAGTGAGATATTTACACTGAGCAGTGAGATATTTACACTGAGCAGTGAGATATTTACACTGAGCAGTGAGATATTTACGCTGAGCAGTGAGATATTTACACAGAGCAGAGAGATATTTACACAGAGCAGAGAGATATTTACACAGAGCAGAGAGATATTTACACAGAGCAGTGAGATATTTACTCAGAGCAGTTGGATATTTACACTGAGCAGTGAGATATTTACACAGAGCAGAGAGATATTTGCACAGAGCAGTGAGATATTTACACTGAGCAGAGAGATATTTACACAGAGCAGTGAGATATTTACACTGAGCGGTGAGATATTTACACAGAGCAGTGAGATATTTACACAGAGCAGAGAGATATTTACACAGAGCAGTGAGATATTTACACTGAGCAGTGAGATATTTACACAGAGCAGAGAGATATTTGCACAGAGCAGTGAGATATTTACACTGAGCAGAGAGATATTTACACAGAGCAGTGAGATATTTACACTGAGCAGTGAGATATTTACACTGAGCAGTGAGATATTTACACAGAGCAGAGAGATATTTGCACAGAGCAGTGAGATATTTACACTGAGCAGTGAGATATTTACACAGAGCAGTGAGATATTTACACAGGGCGGTGAGATATTTACACAGAGCAGTGAGATATTTACACAGAGCAGTTGGATATTTACACTGAGCAGTGAGATATTTACACTGAGCAGAGAGATATTTGCACAGAGCAGTGAGATATTTACACTGAGCAGTGAGATATTTGCACAGAGCAGTGAGATATTGACACTGAGCAGTGAGATATTTACACTGAGCAGTGAGATATTTACACTGAGCAGTGAGATATTGACACTGAGCAGTGAGATATTTACACAGAGCGGTGAGATATTTACACTGAGCGGTGAGATATTTACACTGAGCAGTGAGATATTTACACAGAGCACTGAGGTACTTGCACAGAGCAGTGAGATATTTACACTGAGCAGTGAGATATTTACACAGAGCAGTGAGATATTTACACAGAGCAGTGAGATATTTACACAGAGCAGTTGGATATTTACACTGAGCAGTGAGATATTTACACAGAGCAGAGAGATATTTGCACAGAGCAGTGAGATATTTACACTGAGCAGTGAGATATTTACACAGAGCAGTGAGATATTTACACTGAGCAGTGAGATATTTACACAGAGCAGAGAGATATTTGCACAGAGCAGTGAGATATTTACACAGAGCGGTGAGATATTTACACTGAGCAGTGAGATATTTACACTGAGCAGTGAGATATTTACACTGAGCAGTGAGATATTTACACTGAGCAGTGAGATATTTACACTGAGCAGTGAGATATTTACACAGAGCGGTGAGGTATTTACACTGAGCAGTGAGATATTTACACAGAGCGGTGAGGTATTTACACTGAGCAGTGAGATATTTACACAGAGCAGTGAGATATTTACACAGAGCGGTGAGGTATTTACACTGAGCAGTGAGATATTTACACAGAGCGGTGAGGTATTTACACTGAGCAGTGAGATATTTACACAGAGCAGTGAGATATTTACACAGAGCAGTGAGGTACTTACACAGAGCGGTGAGATATTTACACAGAGCGGTGAGATATTTACACAGAGCAGTGAGATACTTGCACAGAGCGGTGAGATACTTACACTGAGCACTGAGATATTTACACAGTGCAGTGAGATATTTACACTGAGCTGAGAGATATTTGCACTGAGCAGTGAGGTACTTACACTGAGCAGTGAGATATTTACACAGAGCGGTGAGATATTTACACAGAGCAGTGAGATACTTGCACAGAGCGGTGAGATACTTACACTGAGCACTGAGATATTTACACTGAGCAGTGAGGTACTTACACTGAGCAGTGAGATATTTACACTGAGCAGTGAGATATTTACACTGAGCAGTGAGGTATTTACACAGAGCAGAGAGATATTTACACTGAGCAGTGAGGTACTTACACTGAGCACTCGGTCACAGCCAGGAATGTGAGAAGGATCGGGAGTAGAGTCATGGCGGGGAGGAAGGAGGACGGAGTCGGTCAGTATCACAGCTCTACCCCGGACTGGGACTGATGGTTTTATAGGTCTCAGGGCGGACCCTTTGATATCAGGGCGGTGTGATTCCGGATCAGCGTGTGGGCATCGCACATTTCCAGCTTCCACCCAAACCTCAGGCCTCTGTGAGCTTTTCAGACAGAATTAGCAGCACTGGTGGTGAGAGGGGAGTGAGTGCTGGGAAGACCTTGTACAGACAGACTGTGACCGTGTGGTAATGTGGTTGATGAAACGGTGGTTGATGATGTGAAGGGGTAAAACTCCTATTTATTGCTCCGTGTGACTGGGTTTATCACCTGTAACAAACACTCAAAGCCTCGCTCAGTTTTTTGTTTCTTGCTTCCTTCTCGATCAAGAAACGTTTCAGTTTGTTTCCCTCGTTTTCTCTCCCCCCTGAATGTGCTGGTTTACGACTCACTGACCCCACACACTCTGCCCCCTTCACACATCCATCAAATGTGGGGTCTGCACATTATTTCCCTCCCACTCCTCACTCCCTATTTAAAGTGCCCTGGGACATTTTCTACCTTAAAGACTCTTCAGAAATGCAAGTTGGTGCTTTTCTGGACAGTGAATATTGGCTGAATATCAAGGAACAGGAGGAGGCCATTCAGCCCCTCGAGCCTGTTCCACCATTCAATGAGACCATGGCTGATCTGTCTCCTAACTCCATCCACCCTCCTTGGTTCTGTAACCCTTAATCCCCGAACACATCAACAATCGATCAATCGCAGTTATGACATTTCCAATTGACCCCCAGCCCCAACAGTTTTTTGGGGGAGAGAGTTCCAGATTCCCACTCCCCTTTGTGTGAAGAAATGCTTCCTGACATCACCCCTAAACGGCCCAGCTTGAATTTTAAGATTTTGCCCCCTTGTTCTGGACTCTCTCCCACCAGAGGGAATCGTTTCTCTCTATCCACCCGATCAACTCCTTTAATCATCTTAAACACCCAATTTACATCACCCCTTAATCTTCTGTACTCGAGGGAATACAAGCCCAGTCCATACAACCTGGCCTCATAATTTAACCCTTTTAGCCCCGGTATCATTCTGGTGAATCTGGGCTGCACCCCCTCCAAGGCCAATATCTCCTTCCCGAGGTGCGGTGCCCAGAACTGAATGTGTCTAAATGGGGTCTAACCAGAGTTTTATAAAACTTCCACCTCTTTGTATTCCCGTCCCCGTGAGATAAAGGCAAACATTCCATTCGCCTTGTCAATTATTTTTTGTTTCAGTCCACTGTCTTTTAGTGATTTCTGTACTTGGACCCTGAAATCTCTCTGCTCCTCCACAGTTCTGAGCTTCTCACCATTTACAAAATACTCTGATCTCTTTCTTAGGTCCAAAGTAGACGACCTCACACTTCCCCACATTGAACTCCATCTCCCACAGTTTTGCCGACTTATTTAATCTCCCAATGTCCCTTTACAACTTCCTGTTCCCATCGAGAATATTTACTGTGGCACCTAACTTGGTGTCATCGGCAAACTTGGATATACCACTCTCTAATCCCTCACTGAAATCATTTCTAAATATAGTGAAAAGCTGAGGCCCCAGTACAGATCCCCAGGGGACACCACTCGTCACATCCTGACAATTTAAGGACATACCCATTATCCCCACTCTCCGTCTCCTACCTCCCAACCAATTCCCAACCAATTCCCAACCCGTGTCAATAGGTTTCCTCCAATTCCATGCACTCCCATTTTTGTTAACAGTCTCTCATGTGGAAACTTATCGAGTGCCTTCTGGAAGTCCACACAGACAACATCCACAGACACTCCCTCATTTACGTTAGTTACCTCCTCAAAAAATATCAACTGATGTTAATCCCTCTCCCTCACACTGTCACTCAGTAACCCCTCTCCTCCAACACCCTGTGTTACTGACTGTATCTTTACTGATGTTAATCCCTCTCCCTCACACTGTAACCCCTCTCCCCGAGTACACTGTGTTACTGACTGTATCTCCACTGATGTTAATCCAGCTCCCTCACACTGTCACTCAGTAACTCCTCTCCCTCAGCACCGTGTGTTACTGACTGTATCTCTACTGTTGTTAATCCAGCTCCCTCACACTGTCACTCAGGAAACCCTCTCCCCCAGCACCGTGTCACTGACTGTATCTTTACTGATGTTAATCCCTCTCCCTCACACTGTCTCTCAGTAACCCCTCTCCCCCCAGCGCCCTGTGTTACTGACTGTATCTCTACTGATGTTAATCCCTCTCCCTCACACTGTCTCTCAGTAACTCCTCTCCCTCAGCACCCTGTGTTACTGACTGTATCTCAACTGATGTTAATACCTCTCCCTCACACTGTCACTCAGTAACCCCTCTCCCCCAGCACTCTGTGTTACTGACTGTATCTCTACTGTTGTTAATCCAGCTCCCTCACACTTTCACTCAGTAAACCCTCTCCTCCAGCACCCTGTGTTACTGACTGTATCTCTACTGATGTGAATGCAGCTCCCTCACACTGTCACTCAGTAACTCCTCAACCCCAGCGGCCTGTGTTGCTGACTGTATCTCTACTGATGTTAATCCCTCTCCGTCATACTGTCACTCAGTAACCCCTCTCCCCCTGCGCCCTGTGTTACTGACTGTATCACAACTGATGTTAATCCAGCTCCCTCACACTGTCACTCAGTAACCCCTCTCCGCCAGTACACTATGTTACTGACTGTATCTCTACTGATATTAACCCAGCTGCCTCACACTGTCACTCAGTAACCCCTCTCCCCCAGCACCCTGTGTTACTGACTGTATCGCCACTGATGTTAATCCAGGTCCCTCACATAGAATAGAATCATAGAAGTTTACAACATGGAAACAGGCCCTTCGGCCCAACATGTCCATGTTGCCCAGTTTATACCACTAAGCTAGTCCCAGTTGCCTGCACTTGGCCCATATCCCTCTATACCCATCTTACCCATGTAACTGTCCAAATGCTTTTTAAAAGACAAAATTGTACCCGCCTCTACTACTGCCTCTGGCAGCTCGTTCCAGACACTCACCACTCTTTGAGTGAAAAAATTGCCCCTCTGGACCCTTTTGTATCTCTCCCCTCTCACCTTAAATCTATGTCCCCTCGTTATAGACTCCCCTACCTTTGGGAAAAGATTTTGACGATCTACCATATCTATGCCCCTCATTATTTTATAGACTTCTATAAGATCACCCCTAAACCTCCTACTCTCCAGGGAAAAAAGTCTCAGTCTATCCAACCTCTCCCTATAAGTCAAACCATCAAGTCCCGGTAGCATCCTAGTAAATCTTTTCTGCACTCTTTCTAGTTTAATAATATCCTTTCTATATTAGGGTGACCAGAACTGTACACAGTATTCCAAGTGTGGCCTTACTAATGTCTTGTACAACTTCAACAAGACACCCCAACTCCTGTATTCAATGTTCTGACCAATGAAACCAAGCATGCTGAATGCCTTCTTCACCACCCTATCCACCTGTGACTCCACTTTCAAGGAGCTATGAACCTGTACTCCTAAATCTCTTTGTTCTATAACTCTCCCCAACGCCCTACCATTAACGGAGTAGGTCCTGGCCCGATTCGATCCACCAAAATGCATCACCTCACATTTATCTAAATTAAACTCCATCTGCCATTCATCGGCCCACTGGCCCAATTGATCAAGATCCCGTTGCAATCCTAGATAACCTTCTTCACTGTCCACAATGCCACCAATCTTGGTGTCATCTGCAAACTTACTAACCATGCCTCCTAAATTCTCATCCAAATCATTAATATAAATAACAAATAACAGCGGACCCAGCACCGATCCCTGAGGCACACCGCTGGACACAGGCCTCCAGTTTGAAAAACAGCCCTCGACAACCACCCTTTGTCTTCTGTCGTCAATCCAATTTTGTATCCAATTGGCTACCTCACCTTGGATCCCGTGAGATTTAACCTTATGTAACAACCGACCTTGCAGTACCTTGTCAAAGGCTTTGCTAAAGTCCATGTAGGCCACGTCTACTGCACAGCCCTCATCTATCTTCTTGGTTACCCCTTCAAAAAACTCAATCAAATTCGTGAGACATGATTTTCCTCTCGCAAAACCATGCTGACTGTTCCTAATCAGTCCCTGCCTCTCCAAATGCCAGTAGATCCTGTTTCTCAGAATACCCTCTAACAACTTACCCACTACAGATGTCAGGCTCACCGGTCTGTAGTTCCCAGGCTTTTCCCTGCCGCCCTTCTTAAACAAAGGCACAACATTTGCTACCCTCCAATCTTCAGGCACCTCACCTGTAGCGGTGGATGATTCAAATATCTCTGCTAGGGGACCCGCAATGTCCTCCCTAACCTCCCAAAACGTCCTGGGATACATTTCATCAGGTTCCGGAGATTTATCTACCTTGATGCGCGTTAAGACTTCCAGCACCTCCCTCTCTGTAATATGTACACTCCTCAAGACATCACTATTTATTTCCCCAAGTTCCCTAATATCCATGCCTTTCTCAACCGTAAATACCGATGTGAAATATTCATTCAGGATCTCACCCATCTCTTGTGGTTCTGCACATAGATGACCTTGTTGATCCTGATGAGGCCCTACTCTCTCCCGAGTTACTCTTTTGCCCTTTATGTATTTGTAGAAGCTCTTTGGATTCTCCTTTGCCTTATCTGCCAAAGCAATCTCATGTCCCCTTTTTGCCCTCCTGATTTCTCTCAACTCTACTCCGGCAATCTCTATACTCTTCAAGGGATCCACTTGATCCCAGCTGCCAATGCATGTCATATGCCTCCTTCTTCTATTTGACTAGTGCCTCAATCTCCCGAGTCATCCAAGGTTCCCTACTTCTACCAGCCTTCCCCTTCACTTTATAAGGAATGTGCTAACCCTGAACCCTGGTTAACACACTTTTGAAAGCCTCCCACTTACCAGACGTCCCTTTGCCTGCCAACAGACTCTCCCAATCAACTTCTGAAAGTTCCTGTCTAATACCATCAAAATTGGCCTTTCCCCAATTTAGAATTTTAACTTTTGGGCCAGACCTATCATTCTCCATAGCTATCTTAAAACTAATGGAATTATGATCACTGGTCCCAAAGTGATCCCTCACTAACACTTCTGTCACCTGCCTTTCCTTATTTCCCAAGAGGAGGTCAAGTTTTGCCCCCTCTCTAGTCGGGCCATCCACATACTGAAAGAGAAATTCCTCCTGAATACACTCAACAAATTTCTCTCCATCCAAGCCCCTAATGCTATGGCTGCCTCAGTCAATGTTGGGAAAGTTAAAGTCCCCTACTATTACCACACTATTTTTCTTGCAGCTGTCTGTAATCTCCTTCCATATTTGCTCCTCAATTTCCCATTGACTATTTGGGGGTCTGTAGTACAATCCTATCAAAGTGATCTCTCCCTTCTTATTTTTCAGTTCTACCCATATTGACTCAGTGGGCGAACCTTCGGATATATCCCCTCTCACTACTGCCGTGATATTCTCCCTAATCAAGAACGCAACTCCCCCTCCTCTCTTGCCTCCTGCTCTATCTTTCCAATAGCATCTGTACCCTGGAACATTGAGCTGCCAGTCCTGCCCCTCCCTTAGCCATGTTTCAGTAATAGCTATAACATCCCAGTCCCATGTACCCATCCATGCCCTGAGTTCATCTGCCTTGCCCATCAGACTTCTTGCATTGAAATAAATGCAGTTTAATCTGGACTTCCCTTGGTCTTTGCCCTGCTTTCTCAGACCATCTGTCCGGTCATGTTTTGTACACTCTCCCTTACTGCCTTTTGTTTCTGTTACCACTTTACTTCCCGCTGACTTCCTGCATCGGTTCCCATCCCCCTGCCACATTAGTTTAAACCCTCCCCAACAGCACTAGCAAACACTCCCCCTAGGACATTGGTTCCAGTCCTGCCCAGATGCAGACCGTCCAATTTGTACTGGTCCCATCTCCCCCAGAACCGGTTCCAATGTCCCAGGAATTTGAATCCCTCCCTCTTGCACCATCTCTCAAGCCACGTATTCATCCTAGTGATCCTGTCATTCCTACTCTGACTCGCCCGTGGCACTGGTAGCAATCCTGAGATTACTCCCTTTGAGGTCCTACTTTTTAGTTTAACTCCTAACTCCCTAAATTCAGCTTGTAGGACCTCATCCCGTTTTTTACCTATATCGTTGGTGCCTATATGCACCACGACAACTGGCTGTTCACCCTCCCCCTCCAGAATATCCTGCAGCCGCAGAATGTCTCGGAAGACATCCCTGACCCTTGCACCAGGGAGGCAACATACCATCCTGGAGTCTCGGTTGCGTCCGCATGAAAAGCCTGTCTATTCCCCTTACAATCGAGTCCCCTATCACTATAGCTCTGCCACTCTTTTTCCTGCCCTCCTGTGCAGCAGAGCCAGCCAGGGTGCCATGAACCTGGCCGCTGTCACCTTCCCCTGGTGAGCCATCTACCCCAACAGTATCCAAAACGGTATACCTGTTTGAGAGGCGGATGGCCACAGGGGACCCCTGCACTACCTGCCTGCACCTCTTACTCTGCCTGGTGGTCACCCATTCACTTCCTGCCTATACACCATTTACCTGTGGTGTGACCAATTCGCCAAACGTGCTATCCACGAGATTGTCCGCACTGTCACTCATTAACCCCTCTCCCTCACACTGTCACCCAGCAAACCCCTCTCCCCCAGTGCCATGTGTTACTGACTGTATCTTTACTGATGTTCAGCCAGCTCCGCCACACTGTCACTCAGTAACCCCTCCCCCAGCGCCCTGTGTTACTGACTGTATCTCTACTGATGTTAATCCCTCTCCCTCACATTGTCACTCAGTAACCCCTCTCCCCCAATGCCCTGTGTTACTGACTGTATCTCCAATGATGTTCATCCAGCTCCCTCACACTGTCACTCAGTAACCCCTCCCCCCAGCACCCTGTGTTACTGACTGTATCTCTACTGATGTTAATCCCTCTCCCTCACACTGTCTCTCAGTAACCCCTCTCCCCCAGCACCCTGTGTTACTGACTGTATCTCTACTGATGTTAATCCAGCTCCCTCACAATGTCACTCAGTAACCCCTCTCCCCCAGTGCTCGGTGTTACTGACTGTATCTCTACTGATGTTAATCCAGCTCCCCCACACTGTCACTCAGTAACCCCTCTCCCCCAGTGCCCTGTGTTACTGACTGTATCTCTACTGATGTTAATCCAGCTCCCTCACACTGTCACTCAGTAACCCCTCTCCCCCAGTGCTCGGTGTTACTGACTGTATCTCTACTGATGTTAATCCAGCTCCCCCACACTGTCACTCAGTAACCCCTCTCCCCCAGTGACCTGTGTTACTGACTGTATCTCTACTGATGTTAATCCAGCTCCCTCACACTGTCACTCAGTAACCCCTCTCCTCCAGCGCCCTGTGTTACTGACTGTATCTCTACTGATGTTAATCCCTCTCCCTCACACTGTCACTCAGTAACCCCTCCCCCCAGCACCCTGTGTTACTGACTGTATCTCTACTGACGTTAATCCCTCTCCCTCACACTGTCACTCAGTAACCCCTCTCCCCCAGTGCCCTGTGTTACTGACTGTATCTCTACTGACGTTAATCCCTCTCCCTCACACTGTCACTCAGCAACCTCTCACACCCAGTGGTCTGTGTTACTGACTTTATCTCCACTGATGTTAATCCCTCTCCCTCACACTGTCACTCAATAACCCCTCTCCCCCAGCGCCCTGTGTTACTGACTGTGTCTGAACTGATGTTAATCCAGCTCCCTCGCACTGTCTCTCAGTAACCGCTCTCCCAGAGCATCCTATTTTAATGACTGTATCTCCACTGATGATCATCTCGGTCCCTCACACTGTCACTCAGTAACGCCTCTCCCCCAGCATCCTGTGTTACTGACTGTATCTCGACTGATGCTAAACCACCTCCCTCACACTGTCACTCAGTAACCCCTCTCCCGCAGCGCCCTGTGTTACTGACTGAATCTCAACTGATGTTAATCCCTCTCCCTCATACTGTCACTCAGTAACCCCTCTCCCCCAGCGCCCTGTGTTACTGACTGCATCTCTACTGATGTTAATCCAGCTCCCTCACACTGTCACTCAGTAACCCCTCTCCCCCAGCGCCCTGTGTTACTGACTGCATCTCTACTGATGTTAATCCAGCTCCCTCACACTGTCACTCAGTAACCCCTGTCCCCTGGCACCCTGTGTTACTGACAGTATCTCAACTGATGTTAATCCCTCTCCCTGATACTGTCACTCAGTAGCCCCTCTCCTTCAGCACCCTGTGTTACCGACTGTATCTCTACTGACGTTAATCCATCTCCCTCACACTGTCACTCAGTAACCCCTCTCCCCCAGCACCCTGTGTTACTGACTGTATCTCAACTGATGTTAATCCAGCTCCCTCACACTGTCTCTCAGTAACCGCTCTCCCAGAGCATCCTATTTTACTGACTGTATCTCTACTGATGATAATTTCACATCGTTCACCTGACGAAGGGGGAAGCCTCCGAAAGCTTGTGAATTTAAAATAAAATTGCTGGACTATAACTTGGTGTTGTAAAATTGTTTACGATGATAATCTAGGTCTCTGACACTGTCACTCAGTAACCCCTCTCCCCCAGCACACTGTGTTACTGAATGTATCCCTACTGACGTTAATCCCTCTCCCTCACACTGTCACTCAGTAACCCCTCACTCCCAGCACCCTGTGTTACTCACTGTATCTCTACTGATTTTAATCCAGCTCCCTCACACTGTCTCTCAGTAACCACTCTCCCCCTGCGCCCTGTGTTAATGGCTGTACTTCCATTGATGTTAATCCCTCTCCCTCACACTGTCACTCAGTAACCCCTCTCCCCTGGCACCCTGTGTTACTGACTGTATTTCTACTGATGTTAATCCCTCTCCCTCACACTGTCACTCAGTAATCCCTCTGCCCCAGCGGCCTGTGTTACTGGCTGCATCTCTACTGATGTTAATCCCTCTCCCTCACACTGTCACTCAGTAACCCCTCTCCCCTGGCACCCTGTGTTACTGACTGTATTTCTACTGATGTTAATCCCTCTCCCTCACACTGTCACTCAGTAATCCCTCTGCCCCAGCGGCCTGTGTTACTGACTGTATCTCTACTGATGTTTATCCAGCTCCCACACACTTTCACAAAGTAACCCCTCTCCCCCAGGCACCCTGTGTTACTGACTGTGTCTGAACTGATGTTAATGCAGCTCCCTCACACTGTCACTCAGCAACCTCTCACACCCAGTGGTCTGTGTTACTGACTTTATCTCCACTGATGTTAATCCCTCTCCCTCACACAGTCACTCAGCAACCTCTCACACCCAGTGGTCTGTGTTACTGACTTTATCTCCACTGATGTTAATCCCTCTCCCTCACACTGTCACTCAATAACCCCTCTCCCCCAGCGCCCTGTGTTACTGACTGTGTCTGAACTGATGTTAATCCAGCTCCCTCGCACTGTCTCTCAGTAACCGCTCTCCCAGAGCATCCTATTTTAATGACTGTATCTCCACTGATGATCATCTAGGTCCCTCACACTGTCACTCAGTAACGCCTCTCCCCCAGCATCCTGTGTTACTGACTGTATCTCGACTGATGCTAAACCACCTCCCTCACACTGTCACTCAGTAACCCCTCTCCCGCAGCGCCCTGTGTTACTGACTGAATCTCAACTGATGTTAATCCCTCTCCCTCATACTGTCACTCAGTAACCCCTCTCCCCCAGCGCCCTGTGTTACTGACTGCATCTCTACTGATGTTAATCCAGCTCCCTCACACTGTCACTCAGTAACCCCTCTCCCCCAGCGCCCTGTGTTACTGACTGTATCTCAACTGATGTTAATCCAGCTCCCTCACACTGTCTCTCAGTAACCGCTCTCCCAGAGCATCCTATTTTACTGACTGTATCTCTACTGATGATAATTTCACATTGTTCACCTGACGAAGGGGGAAGCCTCCGAAAGCTTGTGAATTTAAAATAAAATTGCTGGACTATAACTTGGTGTTGTAAAATTGTTTACGATGATAATCTAGGTCTCTCACACTGTCACTCAGTAACGCCTCTCCCCCAGCGCCCTGTGTTATTGACTGTATCTCTACTGATGTTAATCCATCTCCCTCACACTGCCTCTCAGGAACCACTCTCCCCATGCGCCCTGTGTTACTGACTGCATCTCTACTGATGTTCAACCAGTCCCCTCACACTGTCACTCAGTATCCCTTCTCTCCCTCAGCGCCCTGTGTTACTGACGGTATCTCTACTGATGTTAATCCCTCTCCCTCACACTGTCACTCAGTAACCCCTCTCCCCCAGCGCCCTGTGTTACTGACTGTATCTCTACTGATGTTAATCCCTCTCCCTCACACTGTCACTCAGTAACCCCTCTCCCCCAGCACTCTGTGTTACTGACTGTATCTCTACTGATGTTAATCCCTCTCCCTCACACTGTCACTCAGTAACCCCTCTCCCCAAGCGCCCTGTGTTCCTGACTGTATCTCTACTGATGTTAATCCCTCTCCCTCACACTGTCACTCAGTAACCCCTCTCCCCCAGCACTCTGTGTTCCTGACTGTATCTCTACTGATGTTAATCCCTCTCCCTCACACTGTCACTCAGTAACCCCTCTCCCCAAGCGCCCTGTGTTCCTGACTGTATCTCTACTGATGTTAATCCCTCTCCCTCACACTGTCACTCAGTAACCCCTCTCCCCCAGCACCCTGTGTTCCTGACTGTATCATAGGATCATTGAAACAGGAATGAGTGATTCAGGCCCTCGATTCTGCTCCGCCATTCACTTCAGGCCATTTGAGACCAGATCAGGTGTGCTTGGAGTCAATCAGTGTTTCGGCATTGTTCATTGTACACTTCGACATTGTACACTGCACTGACGAAGGAGAAAGTCTCCGAAAGCTTGTGATTTTCAAATAAAACTGTTGGACTCCAACCTGGTGTTGTAAGATTCCTTCCATTTTACACCTTGCTGCCAGATGTCGGCACGAACTCAATGGGCCAAATGGCCTCCTTCCGTGCTGTAACCTTTCTATGATTCTCTGATCTCAGGCCTCTGTGAGCTTTTCAGACAGAATTAGCAGCACTGGTGGTGAGAGGGGAGTGAGTGCTGGGAAGACCTTGTACAGACAGACTGTGACCGTGTGGTAATGTGGTTGATGAAACGGTGGTTGATGATGTGAAGGGGTAAAACTCCTATTTATTGCTCCGTGTGACTGGGTTTATCACCTGTAACAAACACTCAAAGCCTCGCTCTGTTTTTTGTTTCTTGCTTCCTTCACGATCAAGAAACGTTTCAGTTTGTTTCCCTCGTTTTCTCTCCCCCCTGAATGTGCTGGTTTACGACTCACTGACCCCACACACTCTGCCCCCTTCACACATCCATCAAATGTGGGGTCTGCACATTATTTCCCTCCCACTCCTCACTCCCTATTTAAAGTGCCCTGGGACATTTTCTACCTTAAAGACTCTTCAGAAATGCAAGTTGGTGCTTTTCTGGACAGTGAATATTGGCTGAATATCAAGGAACAGGAGGAGGCCATTCAGCCCCTCGAGCCTGTTCCACCATTCAATGAGACCATGGCTGATCTGTCTCCTAACTCCATCCACCCTCCTTGGTTCTGTAACCCTTAATCCCCGAACACATCAACAATCGATCAATCGCAGTTATGACATTTCCAATTGACCCCCAGCCCCAACAGTTTTTTGGGGGAGAGAGTTCCAGATTCCCACTCCCCTTTGTGTGAAGAAATGCTTCCTGACATCACCCCTGAACGGCCCAGCTTGAATTTTAAGGTTCTGCCCCCTTGTTCTGGACTCTCTCCCACCAGAGGGAATCGTTTCTCTCTATCCACCCGATCAACTCCTTTAATCATCTTAAACACCCAATTTACATCACCCCTTAATCTTCTGTACTCGAGGGAATACAAGCCCAGTCCATACAACCTGGCCTCATAATTTAACCCTTTTAGCCCCGGTATCATTCTGGTGAATCTGGGCTGCACCCCCTCCAAGGCCAATATCTCCTTCCCGAGGTGCGGTGCCCAGAACTGAATGTGTCTAAATGGGGTCTAACCAGAGTTTTATAAAACTTCCACCTCTTTGTATTCCCATCCCCGTGAGATAAAGGCAAACATTCCATTCGCCTTGTCAATTATTTTTTGTTTCAGTCCACTGTCTTTTAGTGATTTCTGTACTTGGACCCTGAAATCTCTCTGCTCCTCCACAGTTCTGAGCTTCTCACCATTTACAAAATACTCTGATCTCTTTCTTAGGTCCAAAGTAGACGACCTCACACTTCCCCACATTGAACTCCATCTCCCACAGTTTTGCCGACTTATTTAATCTCCCAATGTCCCTTTACAACTTCCTGTTCCCATCGAGAATATTTACTGTGGCACCTAACTTGGTGTCATCGGCAAACTTGGATATACCACTCTCTAATCCCTCACTGAAATCATTTCTAAATATAGTGAAAAGCTGAGGCCCCAGTACAGATCCCCAGGGGACACCACTCGTCACATCCTGACAATTTAAGGACATACCCATTATCCCCACTCTCCGTCTCCTACCTCCCAACCAATTCCCAACCAATTCCCAACCCGTGTCAATAGGTTTCCTCCAATTCCATGCACTCCCATTTTTGTTAACAGTCTCTCATGTGGAAACTTATCGAGTGCCTTCTGGAAGTCCACACAGACAACATCCACAGACACTCCCTCATTTACGTTAGTTACCTCCTCAAAAAATATCAACTGATGTTAATCCCTCTCCCTCACACTGTCACTCAGTAACCCCTCTCCTCCAACACCCTGTGTTACTGACTGTATCTTTACTGATGTTAATCCCTCTCCCTCACACTGTAACCCCTCTCCCCGAGTACACTGTGTTACTGACTGTATCTCCACTGATGTTAATCCAGCTCCCTCACACTGTCACTCAGTAACTCCTCTCCCTCAGCACCGTGTGTTACTGACTGTATCTCTACTGTTGTTAATCCAGCTCCCTCACACTGTCACTCAGGAAACCCTCTCCCCCAGCACCGTGTCACTGACTGTATCTTTACTGATGTTAATCCCTCTCCCTCACACTGTCTCTCAGTAACCCCTCTCCCCCCAGCGCCCTGTGTTACTGACTGTATCTCTACTGATGTTAATCCCTCTCCCTCACACTGTCTCTCAGTAACTCCTCTCCCTCAGCACCCTGTGTTACTGACTGTATCTCAACTGATGTTAATACCTCTCCCTCACACTGTCACTCAGTAACCCCTCTCCCCCAGCACTCTGTGTTACTGACTGTATCTCTACTGTTGTTAATCCAGCTCCCTCACACTTTCACTCAGTAAACCCTCTCCTCCAGCACCCTGTGTTACTGACTGTATCTCTACTGATGTGAATGCAGCTCCCTCACACTGTCACTCAGTAACTCCTCAACCCCAGCGGCCTGTGTTGCTGACTGTATCTCTACTGATGTTAATCCCTCTCCGTCATACTGTCACTCAGTAACCCCTCTCCCCCTGCGCCCTGTGTTACTGACTGTATCACAACTGATGTTAATCCAGCTCCCTCACACTGTCACTCAGTAACCCCTCTCCGCCAGTACACTATGTTACTGACTGTATCTCTACTGATATTAACCCAGCTGCCTCACACTGTCACTCAGTAACCCCTCTCCCCCAGCACCCTGTGTTACTGACTGTATCGCCACTGATGTTAATCCAGGTCCCTCACATAGAATAGAATCATAGAAGTTTACAACATGGAAACAGGCCCTTCGGCCCAACATGTCCATGTTGCCCAGTTTATACCACTAAGCTAGTCCCAGTTGCCTGCACTTGGCCCATATCCCTCTATACCCATCTTACCCATGTAACTGTCCAAATGCTTTTTAAAAGACAAAATTGTACCCGCCTCTACTACTGCCTCTGGCAGCTCGTTCCAGACACTCACCACTCTTTGAGTGAAAAAATTGCCCCTCTGGACCCTTTTGTATCTCTCCCCTCTCACCTTAAATCTATGTCCCCTCGTTATAGACTCCCCTACCTTTGGGAAAAGATTTTGACGATCTACCATATCTATGCCCCTCATTATTTTATAGACTTCTATAAGATCACCCCTAAACCTCCTACTCTCCAGGGAAAAAAGTCTCAGTCTATCCAACCTCTCCCTATAAGTCAAACCATCAAGTCCCGGTAGCATCCTAGTAAATCTTTTCTGCACTCTTTCTAGTTTAATAATATCCTTTCTATATTAGGGTGACCAGAACTGTACACAGTATTCCAAGTGTGGCCTTACTAATGTCTTGTACAACTTCAACAAGACACCCCAACTCCTGTATTCAATGTTCTGACCAATGAAACCAAGCATGCTGAATGCCTTCTTCACCACCCTATCCACCTGTGACTCCACTTTCAAGGAGCTATGAACCTGTACTCCTAAATCTCTTTGTTCTATAACTCTCCCCAACGCCCTACCATTAACGGAGTAGGTCCTGGCCCGATTCGATCCACCAAAATGCATCACCTCACATTTATCTAAATTAAACTCCATCTGCCATTCATCGGCCCACTGGCCCAATTGATCAAGATCCCGTTGCAATCCTAGATAACCTTCTTCACTGTCCACAATGCCACCAATCTTGGTGTCATCTGCAAACTTACTAACCATGCCTCCTAAATTCTCATCCAAATCATTAATATAAATAACAAATAACAGCGGACCCAGCACCGATCCCTGAGGCACACCGCTGGACACAGGCCTCCAGTTTGAAAAACAGCCCTCGACAACCACCCTTTGTCTTCTGTCGTCAATCCAATTTTGTATCCAATTGGCTACCTCACCTTGGATCCCGTGAGATTTAACCTTATGTAACAACCGACCTTGCAGTACCTTGTCAAAGGCTTTGCTAAAGTCCATGTAGGCCACGTCTACTGCACAGCCCTCATCTATCTTCTTGGTTACCCCTTCAAAAAACTCAATCAAATTCGTGAGACATGATTTTCCTCTCGCAAAACCATGCTGACTGTTCCTAATCAGTCCCTGCCTCTCCAAATGCCAGTAGATCCTGTTTCTCAGAATACCCTCTAACAACTTACCCACTACAGATGTCAGGCTCACCGGTCTGTAGTTCCCAGGCTTTTCCCTGCCGCCCTTCTTAAACAAAGGCACAACATTTGCTACCCTCCAATCTTCAGGCACCTCACCTGTAGCGGTGGATGATTCAAATATCTCTGCTAGGGGACCCGCAATGTCCTCCCTAACCTCCCAAAACGTCCTGGGATACATTTCATCAGGTTCCGGAGATTTATCTACCTTGATGCGCGTTAAGACTTCCAGCACCTCCCTCTCTGTAATATGTACACTCCTCAAGACATCACTATTTATTTCCCCAAGTTCCCTAATATCCATGCCTTTCTCAACCGTAAATACCGATGTGAAATATTCATTCAGGATCTCACCCATCTCTTGTGGTTCTGCACATAGATGACCTTGTTGATCCTGATGAGGCCCTACTCTCTCCCGAGTTACTCTTTTGCCCTTTATGTATTTGTAGAAGCTCTTTGGATTCTCCTTTGCCTTATCTGCCAAAGCAATCTCATGTCCCCTTTTTGCCCTCCTGATTTCTCTCAACTCTACTCCGGCAATCTCTATACTCTTCAAGGGATCCACTTGATCCCAGCTGCCAATGCATGTCATATGCCTCCTTCTTCTATTTGACTAGTGCCTCAATCTCCCGAGTCATCCAAGGTTCCCTACTTCTACCAGCCTTCCCCTTCACTTTATAAGGAATGTGCTAACCCTGAACCCTGGTTAACACACTTTTGAAAGCCTCCCACTTACCAGACGTCCCTTTGCCTGCCAACAGACTCTCCCAATCAACTTCTGAAAGTTCCTGTCTAATACCATCAAAATTGGCCTTTCCCCAATTTAGAATTTTAACTTTTGGGCCAGACCTATCATTCTCCATAGCTATCTTAAAACTAATGGAATTATGATCACTGGTCCCAAAGTGATCCCTCACTAACACTTCTGTCACCTGCCTTTCCTTATTTCCCAAGAGGAGGTCAAGTTTTGCCCCCTCTCTAGTCGGGCCATCCACATACTGAAAGAGAAATTCCTCCTGAATACACTCAACAAATTTCTCTCCATCCAAGCCCCTAATGCTATGGCTGCCTCAGTCAATGTTGGGAAAGTTAAAGTCCCCTACTATTACCACACTATTTTTCTTGCAGCTGTCTGTAATCTCCTTCCATATTTGCTCCTCAATTTCCCATTGACTATTTGGGGGTCTGTAGTACAATCCTATCAAAGTGATCTCTCCCTTCTTATTTTTCAGTTCTACCCATATTGACTCAGTGGGCGAACCTTCGGATATATCCCCTCTCACTACTGCCGTGATATTCTCCCTAATCAAGAACGCAACTCCCCCTCCTCTCTTGCCTCCTGCTCTATCTTTCCAATAGCATCTGTACCCTGGAACATTGAGCTGCCAGTCCTGCCCCTCCCTTAGCCATGTTTCAGTAATAGCTATAACATCCCAGTCCCATGTACCCATCCATGCCCTGAGTTCATCTGCCTTGCCCATCAGACTTCTTGCATTGAAATAAATGCAGTTTAATCTGGACTTCCCTTGGTCTTTGCCCTGCTTTCTCAGACCATCTGTCCGGTCATGTTTTGTACACTCTCCCTTACTGCCTTTTGTTTCTGTTACCACTTTACTTCCCGCTGACTTCCTGCATCGGTTCCCATCCCCCTGCCACATTAGTTTAAACCCTCCCCAACAGCACTAGCAAACACTCCCCCTAGGACATTGGTTCCAGTCCTGCCCAGATGCAGACCGTCCAATTTGTACTGGTCCCATCTCCCCCAGAACCGGTTCCAATGTCCCAGGAATTTGAATCCCTCCCTCTTGCACCATCTCTCAAGCCACGTATTCATCCTAGTGATCCTGTCATTCCTACTCTGACTCGCCCGTGGCACTGGTAGCAATCCTGAGATTACTCCCTTTGAGGTCCTACTTTTTAGTTTAACTCCTAACTCCCTAAATTCAGCTTGTAGGACCTCATCCCGTTTTTTACCTATATCGTTGGTGCCTATATGCACCACGACAACTGGCTGTTCACCCTCCCCCTCCAGAATATCCTGCAGCCGCAGAATGTCTCGGAAGACATCCCTGACCCTTGCACCAGGGAGGCAACATACCATCCTGGAGTCTCGGTTGCGTCCGCATGAAAAGCCTGTCTATTCCCCTTACAATCGAGTCCCCTATCACTATAGCTCTGCCACTCTTTTTCCTGCCCTCCTGTGCAGCAGAGCCAGCCAGGGTGCCATGAACCTGGCCGCTGTCACCTTCCCCTGGTGAGCCATCTACCCCAACAGTATCCAAAACGGTATACCTGTTTGAGAGGCGGATGGCCACAGGGGACCCCTGCACTACCTGCCTGCACCTCTTACTCTGCCTGGTGGTCACCCATTCACTTCCTGCCTATACACCATTTACCTGTGGTGTGACCAATTCGCCAAACGTGCTATCCACGAGATTGTCCGCACTGTCACTCATTAACCCCTCTCCCTCACACTGTCACCCAGCAAACCCCTCTCCCCCAGTGCCATGTGTTACTGACTGTATCTTTACTGATGTTCAGCCAGCTCCGCCACACTGTCACTCAGTAACCCCTCCCCCAGCGCCCTGTGTTACTGACTGTATCTCTACTGATGTTAATCCCTCTCCCTCACATTGTCACTCAGTAACCCCTCTCCCCCAATGCCCTGTGTTACTGACTGTATCTCCAATGATGTTCATCCAGCTCCCTCACACTGTCACTCAGTAACCCCTCCCCCCAGCACCCTGTGTTACTGACTGTATCTCTACTGATGTTAATCCCTCTCCCTCACACTGTCTCTCAGTAACCCCTCTCCCCCAGCACCCTGTGTTACTGACTGTATCTCTACTGATGTTAATCCAGCTCCCTCACAATGTCACTCAGTAACCCCTCTCCCCCAGTGCTCGGTGTTACTGACTGTATCTCTACTGATGTTAATCCAGCTCCCCCACACTGTCACTCAGTAACCCCTCTCCCCCAGTGCCCTGTGTTACTGACTGTATCTCTACTGATGTTAATCCAGCTCCCTCACACTGTCACTCAGTAACCCCTCTCCCCCAGTGCTCGGTGTTACTGACTGTATCTCTACTGATGTTAATCCAGCTCCCCCACACTGTCACTCAGTAACCCCTCTCCCCCAGTGACCTGTGTTACTGACTGTATCTCTACTGATGTTAATCCAGCTCCCTCACACTGTCACTCAGTAACCCCTCTCCTCCAGCGCCCTGTGTTACTGACTGTATCTCTACTGATGTTAATCCCTCTCCCTCACACTGTCACTCAGTAACCCCTCCCCCCAGCACCCTGTGTTACTGACTGTATCTCTACTGACGTTAATCCCTCTCCCTCACACTGTCACTCAGTAACCCCTCTCCCCCAGTGCCCTGTGTTACTGACTGTATCTCTACTGACGTTAATCCCTCTCCCTCACACTGTCACTCAGCAACCTCTCACACCCAGTGGTCTGTGTTACTGACTTTATCTCCACTGATGTTAATCCCTCTCCCTCACACTGTCACTCAATAACCCCTCTCCCCCAGCGCCCTGTGTTACTGACTGTGTCTGAACTGATGTTAATCCAGCTCCCTCGCACTGTCTCTCAGTAACCGCTCTCCCAGAGCATCCTATTTTAATGACTGTATCTCCACTGATGATCATCTCGGTCCCTCACACTGTCACTCAGTAACGCCTCTCCCCCAGCATCCTGTGTTACTGACTGTATCTCGACTGATGCTAAACCACCTCCCTCACACTGTCACTCAGTAACCCCTCTCCCGCAGCGCCCTGTGTTACTGACTGAATCTCAACTGATGTTAATCCCTCTCCCTCATACTGTCACTCAGTAACCCCTCTCCCCCAGCGCCCTGTGTTACTGACTGCATCTCTACTGATGTTAATCCAGCTCCCTCACACTGTCACTCAGTAACCCCTCTCCCCCAGCGCCCTGTGTTACTGACTGCATCTCTACTGATGTTAATCCAGCTCCCTCACACTGTCACTCAGTAACCCCTGTCCCCTGGCACCCTGTGTTACTGACAGTATCTCAACTGATGTTAATCCCTCTCCCTGATACTGTCACTCAGTAGCCCCTCTCCTTCAGCACCCTGTGTTACCGACTGTATCTCTACTGACGTTAATCCATCTCCCTCACACTGTCACTCAGTAACCCCTCTCCCCCAGCACCCTGTGTTACTGACTGTATCTCAACTGATGTTAATCCAGCTCCCTCACACTGTCTCTCAGTAACCGCTCTCCCAGAGCATCCTATTTTACTGACTGTATCTCTACTGATGATAATTTCACATCGTTCACCTGACGAAGGGGGAAGCCTCCGAAAGCTTGTGAATTTAAAATAAAATTGCTGGACTATAACTTGGTGTTGTAAAATTGTTTACGATGATAATCTAGGTCTCTGACACTGTCACTCAGTAACCCCTCTCCCCCAGCACACTGTGTTACTGAATGTATCCCTACTGACGTTAATCCCTCTCCCTCACACTGTCACTCAGTAACCCCTCACTCCCAGCACCCTGTGTTACTCACTGTATCTCTACTGATTTTAATCCAGCTCCCTCACACTGTCTCTCAGTAACCACTCTCCCCCTGCGCCCTGTGTTAATGGCTGTACTTCCATTGATGTTAATCCCTCTCCCTCACACTGTCACTCAGTAACCCCTCTCCCCTGGCACCCTGTGTTACTGACTGTATTTCTACTGATGTTAATCCCTCTCCCTCACACTGTCACTCAGTAATCCCTCTGCCCCAGCGGCCTGTGTTACTGGCTGCATCTCTACTGATGTTAATCCCTCTCCCTCACACTGTCACTCAGTAACCCCTCTCCCCTGGCACCCTGTGTTACTGACTGTATTTCTACTGATGTTAATCCCTCTCCCTCACACTGTCACTCAGTAATCCCTCTGCCCCAGCGGCCTGTGTTACTGACTGTATCTCTACTGATGTTTATCCAGCTCCCACACACTTTCACAAAGTAACCCCTCTCCCCCAGGCACCCTGTGTTACTGACTGTGTCTGAACTGATGTTAATGCAGCTCCCTCACACTGTCACTCAGCAACCTCTCACACCCAGTGGTCTGTGTTACTGACTTTATCTCCACTGATGTTAATCCCTCTCCCTCACACAGTCACTCAGCAACCTCTCACACCCAGTGGTCTGTGTTACTGACTTTATCTCCACTGATGTTAATCCCTCTCCCTCACACTGTCACTCAATAACCCCTCTCCCCCAGCGCCCTGTGTTACTGACTGTGTCTGAACTGATGTTAATCCAGCTCCCTCGCACTGTCTCTCAGTAACCGCTCTCCCAGAGCATCCTATTTTAATGACTGTATCTCCACTGATGATCATCTAGGTCCCTCACACTGTCACTCAGTAACGCCTCTCCCCCAGCATCCTGTGTTACTGACTGTATCTCGACTGATGCTAAACCACCTCCCTCACACTGTCACTCAGTAACCCCTCTCCCGCAGCGCCCTGTGTTACTGACTGAATCTCAACTGATGTTAATCCCTCTCCCTCATACTGTCACTCAGTAACCCCTCTCCCCCAGCGCCCTGTGTTACTGACTGCATCTCTACTGATGTTAATCCAGCTCCCTCACACTGTCACTCAGTAACCCCTCTCCCCCAGCGCCCTGTGTTACTGACTGTATCTCAACTGATGTTAATCCAGCTCCCTCACACTGTCTCTCAGTAACCGCTCTCCCAGAGCATCCTATTTTACTGACTGTATCTCTACTGATGATAATTTCACATTGTTCACCTGACGAAGGGGGAAGCCTCCGAAAGCTTGTGAATTTAAAATAAAATTGCTGGACTATAACTTGGTGTTGTAAAATTGTTTACGATGATAATCTAGGTCTCTCACACTGTCACTCAGTAACGCCTCTCCCCCAGCGCCCTGTGTTATTGACTTTATCTCGACTGATGTTAATCCATCTCCCTCACACTGCCTCTCAGGAACCACTCTCCCCATGCGCCCTGTGTTACTGACTGCATCTCGACTGATGTTCAACCAGTCCCCTCACACTGTCACTCAGTATCCCTTCTCTCCCTCAGCGCCCTGTGTTACTGACGGTATCTCTACTGATGTTAATCCCTCTCCCTCACACTGTCACTCAGTAACCCCTCTCCCCCAGCGCCCTGTGTTACTGACTGTATCTCTACTGATGTTAATCCCTCTCCCTCACACTGTCACTCAGTAACCCCTCTCCCCCAGCACTCTGTGTTACTGACTGTATCTCTACTGATGTTAATCCCTCTCCCTCACACTGTCACTCAGTAACCCCTCTCCCCAAGCGCCCTGTGTTCCTGACTGTATCTCTACTGATGTTAATCCCTCTCCCTCACACTGTCACTCAGTAACCCCTCTCCCCCAGCACTCTGTGTTCCTGACTGTATCTCTACTGATGTTAATCCCTCTCCCTCACACTGTCACTCAGTAACCCCTCTCCCCAAGCGCCCTGTGTTCCTGACTGTATCTCTACTGATGTTAATCCCTCTCCCTCACACTGTCACTCAGTAACCCCTCTCCCCCAGCACCCTGTGTTCCTGACTGTATCATAGGATCATTGAAACAGGAATGAGTGATTCAGGCCCTCGATTCTGCTCCGCCATTCACTTCAGGCCATTTGAGACCAGATCAGGTGTGCTTGGAGTCAATCAGTGTTTCGGCATTGTTCATTGTACACTTCGACATTGTACACTGCACTGACGAAGGAGAAAGTCTCCGAAAGCTTGTGATTTTCAAATAAAACTGTTGGACTCCAACCTGGTGTTGTAAGATTCCTTCCATTTTACACCTTGCTGCCAGATGTCGGCACGAACTCAATGGGCCAAATGGCCTCCTTCCGTGCTGTAACCTTTCTATGATTCTCTGATCTCAGGCCTCTGTGAGCTTTTCAGACAGAATTAGCAGCACTGGTGGTGAGAGGGGAGTGAGTGCTGGGAAGACCTTGTACAGACAGACTGTGACCGTGTGGTAATGTGGTTGATGAAACGGTGGTTGATGATGTGAAGGGGTAAAACTCCTATTTATTGCTCCGTGTGACTGGGTTTATCACCTGTAACAAACACTCAAAGCCTCGCTCTGTTTTTTGTTTCTTGCTTCCTTCACGATCAAGAAACGTTTCAGTTTGTTTCCCTCGTTTTCTCTCCCCCCTGAATGTGCTGGTTTACGACTCACTGACCCCACACACTCTGCCCCCTTCACACATCCATCAAATGTGGGGTCTGCACATTATTTCCCTCCCACTCCTCACTCCCTATTTAAAGTGCCCTGGGACATTTTCTACCTTAAAGACTCTTCAGAAATGCAAGTTGGTGCTTTTCTGGACAGTGAATATTGGCTGAATATCAAGGAACAGGAGGAGGCCATTCAGCCCCTCGAGCCTGTTCCACCATTCAATGAGACCATGGCTGATCTGTCTCCTAACTCCATCCACCCTCCTTGGTTCTGTAACCCTTAATCCCCGAACACATCAACAATCGATCAATCGCAGTTATGACATTTCCAATTGACCCCCAGCCCCAACAGTTTTTTGGGGGAGAGAGTTCCAGATTCCCACTCCCCTTTGTGTGAAGAAATGCTTCCTGACATCACCCCTGAACGGCCCAGCTTGAATTTTAAGGTTCTGCCCCCTTGTTCTGGACTCTCTCCCACCAGAGGGAATCGTTTCTCTCTATCCACCCGATCAACTCCTTTAATCATCTTAAACACCCAATTTACATCACCCCTTAATCTTCTGTACTCGAGGGAATACAAGCCCAGTCCATACAACCTGGCCTCATAATTTAACCCTTTTAGCCCCGGTATCATTCTGGTGAATCTGGGCTGCACCCCCTCCAAGGCCAATATCTCCTTCCCGAGGTGCGGTGCCCAGAACTGAATGTGTCTAAATGGGGTCTAACCAGAGTTTTATAAAACTTCCACCTCTTTGTATTCCCATCCCCGTGAGATAAAGGCAAACATTCCATTCGCCTTGTCAATTATTTTTTGTTTCAGTCCACTGTCTTTTAGTGATTTCTGTACTTGGACCCTGAAATCTCTCTGCTCCTCCACAGTTCTGAGCTTCTCACCATTTACAAAATACTCTGATCTCTTTCTTAGGTCCAAAGTAGACGACCTCACACTTCCCCACATTGAACTCCATCTCCCACAGTTTTGCCGACTTATTTAATCTCCCAATGTCCCTTTACAACTTCCTGTTCCCATCGAGAATATTTACTGTGGCACCTAACTTGGTGTCATCGGCAAACTTGGATATACCACTCTCTAATCCCTCACTGAAATCATTTCTAAATATAGTGAAAAGCTGAGGCCCCAGTACAGATCCCCAGGGGACACCACTCGTCACATCCTGATGTTAATCCCTCTCCCTCACACTGTCACTCAGTAACCCCTCCCCCCCAGCACACTTTGTCACTGACTGTATCTCAACTGATGTTAATCCCACTCCCTCACTCAATAGACCCTCTCCTTCAGCACCCTGTGTTACCGACTGTATCTCTACTGATGTTAATCCCTCTCCCTCACACTGTCACTCAGTAACCCCTCTCCCCCCAGCGTCCTTTGTCACTGTCTGAATCTCTAATGATGTTAATCCCTCTCCCTCACACTCTCACTCAGTAACCCCTCTCCCCCAGCGCCCTGTGTTACCGACTGTATCTCTACTGATGTTAATCCCTCTCCCTCACACTGTCACTCAGTAACCCCTCTCCCCCAGCGCCCTTTGTTACTGACTGTGTCTGAACTGATGTTAATCCCTCTCCCTCACACTGTCACTCAGTAACCCCTCTCCCCCCAGCGTCCTCTGTCACTGTCTGAATCTCTACTGATGTTAATCCAGCTCCCTCACACTGTCACTCAGTAACCCCTCTCCCCCAGCACCCTGTGTTACTGACTGTATCTCTACTGATGTTAATCCCTCTCCCGCACACTGTCACTCAGTAACCCCTCTCCCCCAGCACCCTGTGTTACTGACTGTATCTCTACTGATGTTAATCCCTCTCCCTCACACTGTCACTCAGTAACCCCTCTCCCCCAGCACCCTGTGTTACTGACTGTATCTCTACTGATGTTAATCCCTCTCCCTCACACTGTCACTCAGTAACCCCTCTCCCCCCAGCGTCCTTTGTCACTGTCTGAATCTCTAATGATGTTAATCCAGCTCCCTCACACTGTCACTCAGTAACCCCTCTCCCCCCAGCGTCCTCTTTCACTGTCTGAATCTCTACTGATGTTAATCCAGCTCCCTCACACTGTCACTCAGTAACCCCTCTCCCCCCAGCGTCCTCTGTCACTGTCTGAATCTCTACTGATGTTAATCCAGCTCCCTCACACTGTCACTCAGTAACCCCTCTCCCCCCAGCGTCCTCTGTCACTGTCTGAATCTCTACTGATGTTAATCCAGCTCCCTCACACTGTCACTCAGTAACCCCTCTCCCCCCAGCGTCCTCTGTCACTGTCTGTATCTCTACTGATGTTAATCCAGCTCCCTCACTGCTGCAGGAGTTCCTCAGGGCAGTGTCCTAGGCCCAACCATCTTCAGCTGCTTCATCAATGACCTTCCCTCCATCATAAGGTCAGAAATGGGGATGTTCGCTGATGACTGCACAGTGTTCAGTTCCATTCGCAACCCCTCAGATAATGAAGCAGTCCGAGCCCTCATGCAGCAAGACCTGGACAACATCCAGGCTTGGGCTCATAAGTGGCAAGTAACATTCGCGCCAGATAAGTGCCAGGCAATGACCATCTCCAACAAGAGAGAGTCTAACCACCTCCCCTTGACATTCAACGGCATTACCATCGCCGAATCCCCCACCATCAACATCCTGGGGGTCACCATTGACCAGAAACTTAACTGGACCAGCCATATAAATACTGTGGCTACGAGAGCAGGTCAGAGGCTGGGTATTCTGCGGCGAGTGACTCACCTCCTGACTCCCCAAAGCCTTTCCACCATCTACAAGGCACAAGTCAGGAGTGTGATGGAATACTCTCCACTTGCCTGGATGAGTGCAGCTCCAACAACACTCAAGAAGCTCGACACCATCCAAGATAAAGCAGCCCGCTTGATTGGCACCCCATCCACCACCCTAAACATTCACTCCCTTCACCACCGGCGCACTGTGGCTGCAGTGTGTACCATCCACAGGATGCACTGCAGCAACTCGCCAAGGCTTCTTCGACAGCACCTCCCAAACCCGCGACTTCTACCACCTAGAAGGACAAGAGCAGCAGGCACATGGGAACAACACCACCTGCACGTTCCCCTCCAAGTCACACACCATCCCGACTTGGAAATATATCGCCGTTCCTTCATTGTCGCTGGGTCAAAATCCTGGAACTCCCTTTCTAACAGCACTGTGGGAGAACCGTCACCACACGGACTGCAGCGGTTCAAGAAGGCGGCTCACCACCACCTTCTCGAGGGCAATTAGGGATGGGCAATAAATGCCGGCCTTGCCAGCGACGCCCACATCCCGTGAACGAATAAAAAAAATTTTTAAAAAACACTGACACTCAGTAACCCCTCTCCCCCCAGTGTCCTCTGTCACTGTCTGAATCTCTACTGATGTTAATCCCTCTCCCTCACACTGTCACTCAGTAACCCCTCTCCCCCCAGCGTCCTCTGTCACTGTCTGAATCTCTACTGATGTTAATCCAGCTCCCTCACACTGTCACTCAGTAACCCCCTCCCCCCAGCGTCCTCTGTCACTGTCTGTATCTCTACTGATGTTAATCCAGCTCCCTCACACTGTCACTCAGTAACCCCTTTAATCATCTCAAACACCTCAATTAGATCACTGCTGAATCCTCTGTAGTCGAGGGAATACAAGCCCAGTCTATACAACCTGTCCTCATAATTTAATGCTGTCGGTCCCGGCTGGCAACTCCCTGTGTACAGACATTATCAACCTGATATGGGGCTGAGCAGCAACGTCTTCCCTGGTGGAATAATCGGCGAATGCTGGTTCCATGGTGCAGGATAGCGGAATGCCTATCACCCTATTTCCAGCAGCACACGCCCTGTCCTAACTTGCGAGATGTGGTCATTCCCAATGTGCTGGTGTACGGCCTGCACTGGTGAGAGTCAGGCACCATGGTCTTAGTGCCTCAGATCGCAGCCGTGCCATTGGAATGGGCAAAGAGTTGAAGGAATTTCAATATCCCCGAGTCACACACTGGAGGGTGGGGGGCCGTGGAGACATAACCCCTCTTCACAGCTCACACCCTGGGGGATTTTAATTATCATATTAACTGGACAAATCAAATTGGGCAGAGCAGCCTTGAGGACGAGTTCATTGAGTGCATCAGGGATGGATTTCTTGAGCAGTATGTAACTGATCCTACAAGGGGGCAGGCAACCTTGGACCTGGTCCTGTGTAATGAGTCAGGATTAATTAATAATGTCCTAGTTAAGGATCCCCTTGGAATGAGTGACCATAACATGGTTGAATTCCATATCCAATTAGAGGGTGAGAAGGTTGATTCTCAAACAAGCGTACTGAGCTTGAATAAAGGAGACTATGATGGTATGAGAGCGGAATTGATTAAAGTGGACTGGGAAAATAGATTAAAGGGTAAGACGGTACATGAGCAGTGGTGTTCATTTAGGGAGTTATTTTACAACTTTCAAAATAAATATATTCCACTGAGGAAAAAAGGGTGTAAAAGAAATGACAGCCACCCGTGGCTAAGTAAAGAAATCAAGGATAGTATCCGACTAAAAACAAGGACATATAAGGTAGCCAAACTTAGTGGGAGGATAGAAGATTGGGAATTCTTCAAAAGACAGCAAAAAGTAACTAAAGGATTGATTAAGAAAGGGAAGTTAGATTATGAAAAGAAATTAGCAAAAAATATAAAAACAGATAGCAAGAGTTTCTATAGTTATATAAAAAGAAAAAGGGTGGCTAAGGCAAACATAGGTCCCTTAGAGGATGAGACCGGGAAATTAATGGTGGGAAACATGGAGATGGCAAAAATGCTGAACAAATATTTTGTTTCAGTCTTTACAGTAGAGGACACTAAGAATATCCCAACACTGGACAAACAGGGGACTCTCGGGGGGGAGGAGCTAAATACGATTAAAATCACTCAAGAGATGGTACTCAGTAAAATAATGGGACTCAAGGCGGATAAATCCCCTGGACCTGATGGCTTCCATCCTAGGCTCTTGAGGGAAGTGGCAGTAGGGATTGTGGATGCTTTGGTGATAGTTTTCCAAAATTCCCTGGACTCAGGAGAGGTCCCGGCAGATTGGAAAACTGCTAATGTAACACCGTTATTTAAAAAGGGTAGTAGGCAGAAGGCTGGAAATTATAGGCCAGTTAGCTTAACATCTGTGGTGGGTAAAATTTTGGAGTCTATTATTAAGGAGACAGTAACGGAACATTTAGATAAGCATAATTTAATAGGACAAAGTCAGCATGGCTTTATGAAGGGGAAGTCATGTCTGACAAATTTGCTTGAGTTCTTCGAGGATATAACGTATAGGGTGAATAAAGGGGAACCAGTGAACGTAGTGTATTTAGACTTCCAGAAGGCATTCGACAAGGTGCCACATAAAAGATTATTACTTAAGATAAAAAATCACGGGATTGGGGGTAATATTCTGGCATGGGTGGAGGATTGGTTATCAAACAGGAAGCAGAGAGTTGGGATAAATGGTTCATTTTCGGACTGGCAACCAGTAACCAGTGGTGTTCCACAGGGGTCGGTGCTGGGTCCCCAACTCTTTACAATCTATATTAACGATTTGGAGGAGGGGACCGAGTGCAACATATCAAAATTTGCAGATGATACAAAGATGGGAGGGAAAGTAGAGAGTGAGGAGGACATAAAAAACCTGCAAGGGGATATAGACAGGCTGGGTGAGTGGGCGGAGATTTGGCAGATGCAATATAATATTGGAAAATGTGAGGTTATGCACTTTGGCAGGAAAAATCAGAGAGCAAGTTATTTTCTTAATGGCGAGAGACTGGAAAGTACTGCAGTCCAAAGGGATCTGGGGGTCCTAGTGCAAGAAAATCAAAAAGTTGGTATGCAGGTGCAGCAGGTGATCAAGAAAGCCAACGGAATGTTGGCTTTTATTGCTAGGGGGATAGAATATAAAAACAAGGAGGTATTGCTGCAGTTATATAAGGTATTGGTGAGACCGCACCTGGAATACTGCATACAGTTTTGGTCTCCATACTTAAGAAAAGACATACTTGCTCTCGAGGCAGTACAAAGAAGGTTCACTCGGTTAATCCCGGGGATGAGGGGGCGGACATATGAGGAGAGGTTGAGTAGATTGGGACTCTACTCATTGGAGTTCAGAAGAATGAGAGGCGATCTTATTGAAACATATAAGATTGTGAAGGGTCTTGATCGGGTGGATGCAGTAAGGATGTTCCCAAAGATGGGTGAAACTAGAACTAGGGGGCATAATCTTAGAATAAGGGGCTGCTCTTTCAAAACTGAGATGAGGAGAAACTTCTTCACTCAGAGGGTGGTAGGTCTGTGGAATTTGCTGCCCCAGGAAGCTGTGGAAGCTACATCATTAGATAAATTTAAAACAGAAATAGACAGTTTCCTAGAAGTAAAGGGAATTAGGGGTTATGGGGAGCGGGCAGGAAATTGGACATGAAGCTGAGTTCGGATCGGTCAATGCCCTGTGGGTGGCGGAGAGGGCCCAGGGGCTATGTGGCCGGGTCCTGCTCCGACTTCTTGTGTTCTTTAGATTTGTGGTTGGGATCAGATCAGCCATGATCTTATTGAATGGCGGAGCAGGCTCGAGGGGCCGATTGGCCTACTCCTGCTCCAATTTCTTATGTTCTTATGTTCTTATGTTCTTATGTTCTTCCTCCCGGACTGGAATTTGGGCTGGAGGTTAAACTGGGTAGAAACCATATATTAGCTGCGCTCGAGGGCTGCCAGCTCTGGTTGGAGGTATGCCTGGAGGGTCGATCACGTGACATCGGATCACATGATGTAGGATCACGTGACATTCAATCGCGTGACATCAGATCGTGTGACATTTGATCACATGATATCTGATCGCATGACATCTGATAGAGTTTTTTGATGAGGTAACAGAGAGGGTCGATGAGGGCAATGCGGTTGATGTGGTGTATATGGAGTTTCAAAAGGCGTTTGATAAAGTGCCGCACAATCAGCTTGTCATCAAGATTGAAGCATTCGACAAGGTGCCACATAAAAGATTATTGCTCAAGATAAAGAATCACTGGATTGGGGGTAATATTCTGGCATGGGTGGAGGATTGGTTATCTAACAGGAAGCAGAGAGTTGGGATAAATGGTTCATTCTCGGACTGGCAACCAGTAGCCAGTGGTGTTCCGCAGGGGTCGGTGCTGGGTCCCCAACTCTTTACAATCTATATTAACGATTTGGAGGAGGGGACCGAGTGTAACATATCAAAGTTTGCAGATGATACAAAGATGGGAGGGAAAGTAGAGAGTGAGGAGGACATAAAAAACCTACAAGGGGATATAGACAGGCTGGGTGAGTGGGCGGAGATTTGGCAGATGCAATATAATATTGGAAAATGTGAGGTTATGCACTTTGGCAGGAAAAATCAGAGAGCAAGTTATTATCTTAATGGCGAGAAACTGGAAAGTACTGCAGTACAAAGGGATCTGGGGGTCCTGGTGCAAGAAAATCAAAAAGTTAGTTTGCAGGTGCAGCAGGTGATCAAGAAGGCCAACGGAATGTTGGCTTTTATTGCTGAGGGGATAGAATATAAAAACAGGGAGGTATTGCTGCAGTTATATAAGGTATTGGTGAGACCGCACCTGGAATACTGCATACAGGTTTGGTGTCCATACTTAAGAAAAGACATACTTGCTCTCGAGGCAGTACAAAGAAGGTTCACTCGGTTAATCCCGGGGATGAGGGGGCGGACATATGAGGAGAGGTTGAGTAGATTGGGACTCTACTCATTGGAGTTCAGAAGAATGAGAGGCGATCTTATTGAAACATATAAGATTGTGAAGGGGCTTGATCGGGTGGATGCGGTAAGGATGTGCCCAAGGATGGGTGAAACTAGAACTAGGAGGCATAATCTTAGAATAAGGGGCTGCTCTTTCAAAACTGAGATGAGGAGAAACTTCTTCACTCAGAGGGTAGTAGGTCTGTGGAATTTGCTGCCCCAGGAAGCTGTGGAAGCTACATCATTAAATAAATTTAAAACAGAAATTGACAGTTTCCGAGAAGTAAAGGGAATTAGGGGTTACGGGGAGCGGGCAGGAAATTGGACATGAATTTAGATTTGAGGTTAGGATCAGATCAGCCATGATCTTATTGAATGGCGGAGCAGGCTCGAGGGGCCGATTGGCCTCCTCCTGCTCCTATTTCTTACGTTCTTATTGAAGTCCATGGAGTAAAAGGGGGCAGTGGCAGCATGGATACAGAATTGGCTAAGTGACAGGAAACAGAGAGTAGTGGTGAACGGTTGTTTTTCGGACTGGAGGGAGGTGTACAGTGGTGTTCCCCAGGGGTGCTGGGACCACTGCTTTTCTTGATATAAATTAATGACTTGGACTTGTAGCACCAGCGTTCTGGCCATTTTTATGAATCATATTTTTAAATCCAATATCCCCAAGAAAGAACTGCACTGTTTGGGAAGCTTGTGGGAGTGGCTTAGGAACAGGATTGAGTGGCAGGAGTTTCGAGCCAGACTCGCCTGACTGAGGTGCATTCATATGTAAACGGACATTTCACACTGACAGGCTGGGTGGGAGGGAACCCAGGCCGACTGACGTTATCGCCATTTAACATAATTACTGGGAACAATACCCCGAGAGGTAACTCAGAGACACTCAGTCTCCTGGTGGGAGGCAGGAGATGGCCGGGCCATTGTCTTCCAGGAGAGAAGCAAGATCGGTTTGAGATCGAAACCCATTACCTGCTAACGGGGGCCCTCGACTCAGGAAACGACAGACACCCAGTAATCAGCACCCATTGTCTCTCCAGGTGCAAGGCCTGGGAGTGGGAAAACAAAATAGCATTTTTCACAAAGATTTCAAAGGTTATGAGTCAGTCCAGGCCACGGAGGGGGGTGGGGGGGATCCAGACACATCACTTGAGTCAATATATCGATCAGTATTGGCGGGAGAAACGGTGATGGGTTTTGGGGATATGAGGAGCCGTTTGGCAACGGTCCCTGGCTGGTCTCTGCTCCTCGGCATCAATCTACAGCTCAGCACAGTATCGGCTCGGCGCTGGTCTGCTCTGCGCTCTGCTCTCTTCCCTCGGCATCAATCTGCAGCTCAGCACAGTATCGGCTCGGCGCTGGTCTGCTCTGCTCTCTTCCCTCTGCTCCTCGGCATCAATCTACAGCTCAGCACAGTATCGGCTCGGCGCTGGTCTGCTCTGCGCTCTGCTCTCTTCCCTCGGCACCAATCTACAGCTCAGCACAGTATCGGCTCGGCGCTGGTCTGCTCTGCGCTCTGCTCTCTTCCCTCTGCTCCTCGGCATCAATCTACAGCGAGTCTCCCGAGTGGGGCTCGGCTCGATTCAATGGAACACCGCCAGAAGCTGAGCGCTGCTCTTCATCCCTCATCAACGGACCTCGACTTAAACTGGAACTTGGATACTGCGTCGGCGGTACGGAACCAGGAGCGAGAGGTGCAGGAAGAAGCTGCAAACAACACCGGGCAATCGGGGCGAGCATATTACCTGCACCTGCACATCCACAAGACCACTGAGCTGTGGGAGGGGCTGATTGTAAGTCCCAGCTTAGAGGGTTTTAGTGCTGGGGGGGGGGGTCCTGTGTTAGTTTATTTCAAGGGGGAAGGGTTCTCTTATTAGGCCGTGGTAATTTAGTACGCTAGGGCTTATTGGACAAGCCAGGGTTGTACTGTTTACTGGTGTCATTGTTAATCTTATTAAACACAATACGGTTGAGCCCGAAAGCATGTGTCCGAGTCTGATCTGTCCTTATAATCCCTATCATTCCAGGACTTATAGTAAGGGGTGTGTTTTCAGTACGGCCGAGAAAACCACTTACAGACTTGGGTGTACAGGGCACAATTTCAAAATCTGCAGATGGCTCAAATCTTGGAAGTGTAGTAAACAGTGAGGAGGATAGTGATAGACTTCCAGAGGATATAGACAGGCTGGTGGAATGGGCGGACACGTGGCAGATGAAATTTCACGCAGAAAAACGCAAAGTGATACATTTCGGTAGGAAGAACGAGGAGAGGCAATATAAACTAGAGGGCACAACTCTAAAAGGGGTACAGGAACAGAGAGATCTGGGGGGGTATATGTGCACAAATCATTGAAGGTAGCAGGACAGGTTGAGAAAATGGTTAAAAAAGCATTCGGGATCCTGGGCTTTATAAATAGAGGCATAGAGTACAAAAGCAAGGAAGTCATGATGAACCTTTATAAAACACTGGTTCGCCCACAACTGGAGTATTGTGTCCAGTTCTGGGCACTGCACTTTAGGAAAGATGTGAAGGCGTTCGAGAGGGTGCAGAAGAGATTTACGAGAATGATTCCAGGGACAAGGGACTTTAGTTATGTGGATAGACTGGAGAAGCTGGGATTGTTCTCCTTGGAACAGAGACGGTTGAGAGGAGATTTGATCGAGGTGTTCAAAATCATGAGCTTAATTAAGAATTAAAAATTAAGAATTAAAAATAAAATTGTTGGACGATAACTTGGTGTTGTAAAATTGTTTACAATTGTCAACCCCAGTCCATCACCGGCATCTCCACTTCAAAGTCATGAAGGGTCGAGACAGAGTAGATAGAGAGAAACTGTTCCCATTGGTGGAAGGGTCAAGAACCAGAGGACACAGATTTAAGGTGATTGGCAAAAGAACCAAAGGTGACATGAGGAAAAACTTTTTTACCCAGCGAGTGGTTATGATCTGGAATGCACTGCCCGAGGGGGTGGTGGAGGCAGATTCAATCATGGTCTTCAAAAGGGAACTGGATAAATATTTGAAGAGAAAAACTTTGCAGGGCTACGGGGAAAGAGCGGGGGAATGCGACTAACTGGATTGCTCTTATAAAGAGCTGGCACAGGATCGATGGGCAGAATGGCCTCCTTCAGTGATGTAACCTTTCTATGATTCTATGTGTCATCTGATCGTGTAACATGGATTGCCTGGCAATTGCCCACAGTTTGCAAATGTTATTGCATTTACCTTAAAAAGATCGGGCCCCTGTCGTTGAATATTTTTGTTCGTAGTTTCGTGGCAGCAGCTGTTGTGTGAGAATTTCCCAGAACCAGGAGGAGAGGGGAAACCGAGGGCGGGGGGGGGGGGGAAACCGAGGGAGAGGGGAAACCGAGGGGGAGGGGAGAGGGGAAACCGAGGGAGAGGGGGAGAGGGGAAACCGAGGGAGAGGGGAAACCGAGAGGGGAGAGGGGGAACTGGGGGGGCGGGGGGGGGGAGAGGGGAAACCGAGGCGGGGGGGGAGAGGGGAAACCGAGGCGGGGGGGAGAGGGGAAACCGAGGGGCGGGGGGGGGAGAGGGGAAACCGAGGGGGGGGGGGGGGAGAGGGGAAACCGAGGTGGGGGGGGGAGAGGGGAAACCGAGGGGGGGGGGTGAGAGGGGAAACCGAGGGTGGAGGGAGAGGGGAAACCGAGGGGGGGGGAGAGGGGAAACCAAGGGAGGGGTGAGGGGAAACCGGCGGGGGGGGGGGGGGGAGAGGGGAAACCGAGGGGTGGGGGGGGAAAGGGGAAACCGAGGGAGAGGGGGAGAGGGGAAACCGAGGCGGGGGGAGAGGGGAAACCGAGGGAGAGGGGGAGAGGGGAAACCGAGGCGGGGGGAGAGGGGAAACCGAGGGAGAGGAGAATGATTCACAGGGGCAGAAACCAGTGACCCCAGGATTAGGGAGGGGGATATCAGCCAGGTTTCCGGCTCCTGATCATTGTCCAGTGACACCTGGGATTGAGAGGGGATTTAAAATCACACAACACAGGAGGCCATTCGGCCCTTCGTGCCTGTGCTGGCTCTTTGAAAGAGCTATCCAATTAGTCCCGCTCCCCTGCTCTTTCCCCACAGCCCTGCAAATTGTCCCCCTTCAAGTACTTATCCAATTCCCTTTTGAAAGTTACAAACACACGAACATATGAATTAAGAGCAGGAGTAGACCATTCGGCCCCTCGAGCCTACTCTGCCATTTGATAAGACCATGGCTGATCTGATTGTGACCTCAACCCGACTTTCCCGTCTACCGACTATAACCTTTGACTCCCTTGTTAATCAGGAATCTATCTAACTCAGCCTTAAAAATATTCAATGACCCTGCCTCCACCGCTCTCTGGGGAAGGGAGTTCCACAGACTCACGACCCTCTGAGAGAAAACATTTCTCCTCATCCGCGTCTTAAATGGGAGACACCTTATTTTTAAACTGTGGACCCTAGTTCCAGTCTCTCCCACAAGGGGAAACATCCTCTCAGCATCTACCCCTTTGAGTCCCCTCAGGATCTTATATGTTTCAATAAGATCACCTCTCATTCTTCTGAACTCCAGTGTGTACAGGCCCAACTTGTCCAACCTTTCCTCATAAGATAATCCCCTCATCCCAGGAATCAGTCGAGTGAACCTTCTCTGAACTGCCTCCAAAGCAATTATGTCCTTTCTTAATAAGGAGACCAAAACTGCACACAGTATTCTAGATGTGGTCTCACCAATGCCCTGTACAACTGTAGCAAAACATCTCTACTTTTATATTCCATTCCTCTTGCAATAAATGACAACATTCCATTTGCCTCCTAATCACTTGCTGTACCTGCATACTAACTTTTTGTGTTTCATGTACTCGGACACCCAGATCCCTCTGTACCTCAGAGTTCTGCAATCTCTCTCCATTTAAATATTATACTGCTTTTCTATTCCTCCCGCCAAAGTGGACAAGTTCACATTTTCCCACATTATACTCCATCTGCCAAATTTTTGCCCACTCACTTAACCTATCTATATCCCTTTGCAGACTCCTTATGTCCTCTTCACAACTTACTTTCCTACCTACCTTGTGTCATCAGCAAATTTAGCAAACACACATTCGGTTCAGTCATAGAATCATAGAAAATTTCATAGAATCGTAGAAAATTTAGGGCACAGAAGGAGGCCATTTGGCCCATCGTGTCCGTGCCGGCTGAGAAACGAGCCACCCAGCCTAATACCACTTTCCCGCATTTGTTCCGTAGCCCTGCAGGTGCACATCCAGGTATTTTTTAAATGAGTTGAGGGTTTCTGCCTCCACCACCCTCCAGACCCCCACCACCCTCTGGGTGAAAACATTTTTCCTCAGCTCCCCTCAATCACTTTAAATCAATGTCCCCTGGTCACCGACCCCTCCGCTAAGGGAAATAGGTCCTCCCTATCCACTCTATCTCGGCCCCTCATAATTTTGTACACATCAATCAAATCTCCCCTCAGCCTCCTCTGTTCCAAGGAAAACAACCCCAGCCTATCCAATCTGTCATCATAGCTAAAATTCTCCAGTCCTGGCAACATCCTCGTAAATCTCCTCTGTACCCTCTCTAGTGCAATTACATCCTTCCTGTAAATTGGTGACCAGAACTGCACACAGTACTCAAACTGTGGCCTAACCAATGTTTTATACAGTTCCAGCATAACCTCCCGGCTCTTATATTCTATGCCTCGGCTAATAAAGGAAAGTATCCCGTATGCCTTCTTAACCACCTTATCTACCTGTCCTGCTACCTTCAGGAATTTGCGGACATGCACTCCAAGGTTCCTCTGTTCCTCTACACCTCTCAGTATCCTCCCACTTATTGTGTACTCTCTTGCTTTGTTTGCCCTCCCCAAATGCATTACCTCACACTTCTCCAGATTGAATTCCATTTGCCACTTTTCTGCCCACCTGACCAGTCAATTGATATCTTCCTGCAGTCTACAGCTTTCCTCCTCACTATCAACCACACGGACAATTTTTGTATCATCTGCAAACTTCTTAAATCATGCCCTCTACATTTTTGTCTAAATCATTAACATATACCACAAAAAGCAAGGGACCTGGTACCGAGCCCTGCGGAACCCCACTGTAAACAGCCGTCCAGTTACAAAAACACCCATCGACCATTACCCTTTGCTTCCTGCCACTGAGCCAATTTTGGATCCAACTTGCCACTTTCCCTTGAATCCTATGGGCTTTTACTTTTTTGATCAGTCTGCCATGTGAGACCTTATCAAAAGCCTTGCTAAGATCCATGTAGACTACATTAAACACGCTACCCTCATCGACCCTCCTCAAAAAATTGTTGTTCTATTATAGTTAGTGATATTCCAGTTGTACTGATAAATAAGTGGCATTGTTCAATATATTGTAAATCTCCATCACAAAGACCGCCTATTTACACATCCACAACATTGCCTGTCTCCACCCTTGCTGCATCATATCTGCTGCTGAAACCCTCATCCATGCTTTTGTTAGCTCCAGACTCGACTATTCCAATGCTCTCCTGGCCAACCTCCTATCTTTCACCCTCCATAAACTTGCGGAGTGACAATTGACACCACTGTGTCAGCCAATGAGCTGGAGGCGGGGCAGGACTTACAGACAAACAGTGAATTTTACAGGCATGAGGAATTACCCAATCATCTCCATTCTGGCCGGGAATAGTGGTGCCACTATATGCAGCCTCACTATATGCAACTATAAGCAGCCATAAACTCAAGCTCATCTAAAACTCTGCTGTCCATATCCTAACCCACAACAAGTTCCGCCCACCCATCATCCCTGTGTTCACTGACATACATTGGCTCCCGGTCCACCAATGCTGTGATATTAAAATTTTCATCCTTGTGTTCAAATCCCTCCATGACCTTGCCACTCCTCATCTCTGTAACTCTCTCCAGCCCTACGACCCCCCGCGAACTCTGCGTTCCTCCAACTCCGGCGTCTTGTGCACCCAGACTTCCTTCGCCCTCCCACTGACGGTTGTGTCTTCAGCCACATTGGCCCTAAGCTCTGGAATTCCCTCCCTAAACCTTTCTCTCTTCCTTTAAGACCCTCCTTAAAACCTATCTATTTTACCAAGCTTTTAGTCACCCATGCTAATATCTCCTCTTTTGGCTTGGTGTCAGTTTTTATCTGATTACACACCTGTGAAGCGCCTTGTGACATTTCCCGACGTTAATAGCAATATATAAATGCAAGTTATTGTTGTTAAATAATACTAAAGAAGGATCTCAAAACAGTATCCAATGGGGCAAAAATAATCAAGATTTTTTTTAACCTATGGCAATAAATGAAGAACTGAGAAAATTTAATTGAACTACACTTACCATTGGGACGAGGGGAGGCTTTTCTGTCTGGGAATTTAATTAATTGTTGATGCGGTTTCACAATCTAGAAGAAATTTTTGGAGGGAAAAAATACATATCTTAGTTGGTCAGTGTTGCAATTAAATCCTCATCAATGTCCACACACATTTAAGAATTTTCAGCATCTTCCTTTGACGGTACACATTAGGAAGATTTTGCATTTAGAAAATGAATTAAATCTCTGTGGCATTGATGTATATATCTCACATGAACTTCGTGAAGTGAATATTTTGAGATGTAACGGTACCAAAATATGCCTTCCTGCAAAATATTACCTTAGAAAGGGCAATATTCAATGATAAATATTTGTAATCTCGTAACAGATTAAATCGACTGCAAGAAGCCTGGACTGAACAGGCTCTTGTCCAGATTTGAATAGGAATTCACAGGCATTACTAGTGACATTTTAGCCTCATTACAAAAGGCCCCTTTTTTTTTTCACATCTGACAGTTGAGAAGTCAGTTACAAGATTACGAATTTCCAGCAGTATGTTCGCGTTGGAAAAGAGGGGATCAAGAGGTGAGAGGATTGCTGATTTTCGGATTCCAAAGGGACTAGATAATGTAGACCATGACAAACTATTTCACCTTGTCCAGAACAGTAGAACCAGAGGACGCGGCCTGCGCTTGAAGGGTGATAAATTCAAAACTAATCTATGGAAACATTATTTCAATGAGCAAGTGGTATATCTATGGAACAGGCTTCCTGGGGAGACAATGGAAGCGGTTAGTATTGATTCATTCAAACGCAAATTAGATAAGACTTCTTTCAGAAAATATTTCGTGATATGGTATACGAGTAATTTGAGACGTGACATATGTTAGGAGTACCATGCTTTTGCGGGGGGGGGGGGTTGGGGAAGGGGGAGCAGGTGACTTTGGACCTATGGTTCCCAAAGCCTTCCACCACTGGAGTTTTTCCTCACCTCATGTCTGGATCTGTTGTAAACTAATTGTTAAGAGATTGATTGCCATGATTAGTCAACAACTCCATTATCATTGTACCATGTGACGACCAGGATGGTAGAAAGTGAACTAGATGGACCGTGGTCTTTTTTCATGTAGCAATTCCTATGTTCCGACAAATATTTAAGTAATTTTTGCAAAAAAAAAACCCAACTTTTTATAGAATACAATTTCCTTTTGTCACAAATGCAAACTGAAAATTAATAAGGAAAAAAAACTAGGAACTTGGTCCAAAGATAAAAAGAAATAGCAGACAGAAGGTTCCACTCATTCCATCCATGCTCTGACTGATAAACTTTTAGTCACAGATGTGTATACTCACCACGTGAAGAACAAAGACCGTATAAATATACAGGCTGGGGAGTAATGGCAGTCTCAGAAGGTTATGTACTTTCTTCAGTTTACATACTGTTGTTGAAACACTTAGTAGCTCCACATTGATCAGGTCATGCTTCCAAACACTATTTTCAATTACTACCTACCCCCCAACTCTTATATTAAACTGCAGCCAGCAGTTCCCAACCTAACAGTGTACTTTCTAATACCCTCTGTTTAACTTCCTTGTAAACTTTTTTCTGTAAAGTGGAGCACTTCTGTTTAACAGTTGTTACCAAGAAAAATCGACAACTAATGTATATAAAACCTGCTTCGTCCATCTGTGGGGCTCAAACACCCCTCCCATGTTCTTCACACAGTCTGCTGCACAGATAGAAGTCTTTAATGAACCTGTTCGATGGGAGGTCCCTGACTCAACACATGATTTAGCTAATGGGAGAGCAACAGTTGTGAGTAGTATTTTTGCTGAATTCCTAAAACCTGCTCCAGCTGAAAGGAGGATTGGCAGTGGTCTTGGAGAATTGTGTCAGAAACCACTGACTCAGCTTGGAATTGCCCTTCTGAGGTTGGGGAATAGGATTGTGTTCAAGACATGTATACTGTCAGTATTCCAACCTTGTGTTTTCTAGCCACAAGAAGGGAGATTCTAGAAAGCCCATTAACCACCCAGGAATGCCAACATCAGTGGCTCTTATGGTAGTTTTTCAGTTTGTCACAGCATGCAGAATGAATAGTTTGGAGACCCCCAAAGTATTTAGGAATGAAGAGGCTCGATTTCACTCGTGAGGAATGTGCAGGTTGTGATTTTATCAGAGATTGAGCATCATCATAAGGTTCAGGCTTTCATCAATTTTTGTAAAGCTTTTGACCTAGTGGCTCGAAGAAGCTGGAAGGTATGCCAAATCTTGGATTTTAACTGTGATGTGTATTCCAGCTCCGAGATCATTGTAAGGGTAGATGAGATTCTCGGTGAACCCAATTGTTAAGTTTGCGGCGTATATTATGATTCTGAGCGTTTCTCGTTCATAGTTCAGAACCCTGACGTACGTACCTTCCTCTGGTCCACATGCATAATCCAGGGCCAAGTTGAGTGAATTTGTGGCACAAAGGGGGAAATGGTTGCAGGAAGGGAGAGCCCCAAACCTATCAGTCAGAGTACACTGGAAGGGGCAAGTCAGCCTTACAGCATGCATGCCTTTTTTCCCAAAGTCCCTTACCAAGACCTGAATTTAGCAGTTGGTGTTGATGGATGGTGTATGGCATTGGACTCAGATGTCTAGAAAATCAAGGTGGCTGGCATGTCACAAGCTGCCTTGTGTAATTTCATTCACCATGCTGAAGGTACATGTCCATTGTAGAACTGATGAGGAAACTCCAACTTAAAGAGAACACAAGTTGAAAGGTGTTACACGGAGGCCAGATATAAGAACATGGCACACGCAGAGAGGCAATCAGCCTTGGTTGAAGCTCTGCACCGCCAACCAATGGAACTACAGTTCAAGAGGGCATGGTCAGGAGGATGGCAGTAATGTACTCCCACATTTATAGTGAACTGGGCTGATCTCCATACCACTCAACTTGGTCCTGGATCTTGCCTGTGTATATCTAAGAATTCCAAACCATAGTGCAATTACATCCTTCCTGTAATGTGGTGACCAGAACTGTACGCAGTACTCAAGCTGTGGCCTAACTAGTGTTTTATACAGTTCTAGCATAACCTCCCTGCTCTTATATTCTGTGCCTCGGCTAATAAAGGAAAGTATCCCGTATGCCTTCTTAACCACCTTATCTCCCTGTCCTGCTACCTTCAGGGATCTGTGGACATGCACTCCAAGGTCCCTCACTTCCTCTACACCTCTCAGTATCCTCCCATTTATTGTGTATTCCCTTGCCTTGTTTACCCTCCCCAAATGCATTACCTCACACTTCTCCGGACTGAACTCCATTTGACACTTTCCTGCCCATCTGACCTGTCCATTGATATCTTCCTGCAGTCTACAGCTTTCCTCCTCACTATCAACCACACGGCCTATCTTTGTGTCATCCGCAAATTTCTTAATCATGCCCCCTACGTTTAAGTCCAAATCGTTAACGTATACCACAAAAAGCAAGGGACCTGGTACCGAGCCCTGCGGCACCCCACTGGAAACAGCCTTCCAGTCGCAAAAACACCTGTCGACCATTACCCTTTGCTTCCTGCCACGAGCCAATTTTGGATCCAATTTGCCACTTTCCCTTGGATCCCATGGGCCTTTACTTTTTTGACCAATCTGCCAGGTGGGACCTTGTCAAAAGCCTTGCTAAAATCCACGTGGACTACATCAATTACGTTACCCTCATCGATCCTCCTTGTCACCTCATCGAAAAATTCAAGCAAGTTAGTCAGACACGACCTCCCCTTAACAAATCCGTGCTGACTGTCCTTGATTAGTCTGTGCCTTTCTAAGTGACATATTATCCTGTCCCTCAGAATTGATTCCAATAATTTGCCCACCACCGAGGTTAGACTGACTGGCCTGTAATTACTCGGTCTATCCTTCGCTCCCTTTTTAAACAAAAGTACAACGTTAGCAGTCTTCCAATCCTCCGGCACTACGCCTGTATCCAGTAAAGTTTGGAAAATTATTGTTAAAGCCTCCGCTATTTCCTCCCTGGCTTCTTTTAACAGCCTGGGATACATTTCATCCGGTCCTGGTGATTTATCTACTTTCAAAGATGCTAATGCCCTCAATGCTTCCTCTCTCACTATGTTTATCCCATCCAATATTTCTTTTTCTGCCTTATCTTACCCTGAATGCTCCTGGTCATCCAGGGGGCTCTAGATTTGGCAGCCCCTCCCTTTTTTCTTTGTGGGAACATGTTTACTCTGAACCCCTTGAATCACTCCCTTTGAATGTCTCCCACTGCTCTGACACTGATTTACCTTCAAGTAGCTGTTTCTAGTTTACTTTTGCTAAATCACTTCTCAGTTTCGTAAAATTGGCCTTTCCCCAATTGAAAACTTTTACTCCTGTTCTATCTTTGTCCTTTTCCATAACGATGCTAAAACTAACTGAATTATGATCACTACCAACAAAATGCTCTCCCACTGATACTCCTTCCACCTACCAGATTCATTCCCTGAAACTAAATCCAGAACTGTCCCGCCCTGTTGGGCTTGCTATATACTGGCTAAAGAAATTCTCCTGAACGCAATTTAAGGCGGAGCAGGCTCGAGGGGCCAATTGGCCTACTCCTGCTCCTATTTCTTATGTTCTTAATTCTGCACCCTCTATACCATTCACACTGTTTGTATCCCAGTTAATATTAGGGTAGTTGAAATCCCCTATTACTGCCCTATTGTTTTTGCACTTCTCAGAAATTTGCCTACAGATTTGCTCCTCTATCTCCCTCTGACTGTCTGGGGGTCTATAGTTCACTCCCAGTAATGTGACTGCCCCTTTTTTGTTCTTTAGCTCAACCTATAAGGCCTCATTTGATGCTCCTTCTAAAATATCATCCCTCCTCACAACTATAATTGTTTCCTTAACCAAAATTTCCACCCCCTCTCCTTTTTTATCCCTCTCTCCATTGCGTCTGAAAATGCTGTAACCAGGGACATTGAGCTGCCAGTCCTGCCCCTCTTTAAGCCATGTTTCCGTAATAGTTAAGATATCGTACTGCCACGTGTCTATCTGTGCTCTCAGCTCATCCGCCTTATTCACTGGACTCCTTGCATTGAGGTAAATACATTTAAGGGGTGCCAGGCTCCTCTGTCGTTTATTTTCTAACCTCATTCCCTCTGCTTTCCAGGCTCAGTCACTAATTCATCCAAGTCATTGATATAGATTGTAAATAGTTGAGGCCCCAGCACTGATCACTGTGGCACTCTACTTGTTACATCTTGCCAACCTGAAAATGACCCATGTATTCATACTCTCTGTTTCCTGTTAGCTAACCAATCCTTTATCCATGCTAATATGTTACCCCCTACACCATGAGCTCTTATTTTGTGTAATAGCCTTTAATGTGACACCTTGTCAAAAGCCTTCTGGAAATCCAAGTACACCACATCCACAGGATCCCCTTTATCCACGTTGCTTGTTACTTCCTCAAAGAAATCTAATAAATTAGTCAAACACGATTTCCCTTTCACAAAGCCGTGTTGACTCTGCCTGATTGCATTGAGATTTTCTAAGTGCCCTGCTATAACCTCCTTAATAATAGATTCTATCATTTTCCCAATGACAGATGTTAAGCTAACTGGCCTGTAGTTTCCTGCTTTCTGTCTCCCTCCTTTCTTGAATAGAGGAGTTACATTCACTATTTTCCAATCTGATGGGACCCTTTCAGAATCTAGGGAATTTTGGAAAATTAATACCAATGCATCTACTATCTCTGCAGCCACTTCTTTGAAGATCCCAGGATGAAGTCCGTCAGGACCTGGGGACTTGTCAGCTTTTAGTTCTAATATTTTTTTCAGAACCCTTTCCCTGGTGATTGTAAATGTTTTAAGTTCCTCCCTCCCTTTCACCTCTTGATTCACAATTATTTCTGGCATGTTATTTGTATCCTCTACAGTGAAGACGGATGCAAAATATCTGTTCAATTCATCCGCCATTTCCTTATTCTCCATTATTAATTCCCCAGACTCACTCTCGAGAGGACCAACACTCACTTTACTTACTCTTTTCCTTTTAGTTTATTATTGAATCTGCTCCCACTGCCCTTTCAGGCAGTGAATTCCAGATCATAACAACTCACCGTGTAAAAAAATGTTTCCTCATCTCCCCTCTGGCTCTTTTGCTGATCATCTTAAATCTGTGTCCTCTGGTTACTGACCCTCCTGCCACTGGAAACAGTTTCTCCTTATTTACTCTATCAAAACCCTTCATGATTTTGAACACCTCGATCAAATCTCCCTTTAACCGTCTCTGCTCTGAAGAGAACAACCCCAGCTTCTCCAGTCTATCCATGTAACTGAAGTCCCTCATCCCTGGAACCATTCTAGTAAATCTCTTCTGCACCCTCTCTAAGGCCTTCACATCTTTCCTAAAGTGCGGTGCCCAGAACTGGACACAATACTCCAGCTGAGGCCTAACCAGTGTTTTATAAAGGTTTAGTATGACTTCCTGCTTTTTGCACTCTATGCCTCTATTAATAAAGCCCAGAGTCCTGTATGCTGTTTCACCAACTTGTCCTGCCACCGTGAAAAATTTGTGGACATGAACACCCCGCTGAATGGCCTTCTGCGAACTCTGTCTTCTCTTGCCCTTTTACCACATCCTCTTTCACAAGTCCTATGAGCTATCACATTCTTCTGACCACAGCTCGAGCAGACGGTGTGAAATTAATTATTGGCCTTTGAAACTGCAAATGTAAGGAATCTTACAACACCAGGTTATAGTCCAACAAATTTATTTTAAAATCACAAGCTTTCGGAGATTATCTCCTTCGTCAGATGAATGAATGAAAAGGTTCTCAAATCGCATATCTTATACGATGTTGGGACAGCATCACACCAATCAAAAGGTGTCGTCGTTATTCAAACAGGCCAGTCACGGAGAACAGCACGTCCCAGTACACTCGATATACATTGTGTCTTTTACACAGGCAGGCAGAAAGAAACTCAAAATGGCAGAGAGAGAGAGAGAGAGAATTTTAAAAAACATATAAATTTTTTCCCCCTTTTTGCTGGTGGGGTTACGTGTAGCGTGACATGAACCCAAGATCCCGGTTGAGGCCGTCCTCATGGGTGCGGAACTTGGCTATCAACTTCTGCTCGACGATTTTGCGTTGTCGTGTGTCTCGAAGGCCGCCTTGGAGAACGCTTACCCGAAGATCGGTGGCTGAATGTCCTTGACTGCTAAAGTGTTCCCCGACTGGGAGGGAACCCTCCTGTTTGGCGATTGTTGCACGGACACACGACAACGCAAAATCGTCGAGCAGAAGTTGATAGCCAAGTTCCGCACCCATGAGGACGGCCTCAACCGGGATCTTGGGTTCATGTCACGCTACACGTAACCCCACCAGCAAAAAGGGCGAAAAAATTTATATGTTTTTTAAAATTCTCTCTCTCTCTCTCTCTGCCATTTTGAGTTTCTTTCTGCCTGCCTGTGTAAAAGACACAATGTATATCGAGTGTACTGGGACGTGCTGTTCTCCGTGACTGGCCTGTTTGAATAACAACGACACCTTTTGATTGGTGTGATGCTGTCCCAACATCGTATAAGATATGCGATTTGAGAACCTTTTCATTCATTCATCTGACGAAGGAGATAATCTCCGAAAGCTTGTGATTTTAAAATAAATTTGTTGGACTATAACCTGGTGTTGTAAGATTCCTTACATTTGTCCACCCCAGTCCATCACCGGCATCTCCACATCATGGCTACTTTGAAACTGCAGACTGATGATTTAAAGCTGTTTGAGGTGGGGGAAGTTTTATCATGAGTTCCCATGATGTAGGTGCGCTGTCCAGACCACATTCACGGCCTGTCTCTATTGCCCTGAGAAATGAGTAATTCAGACACTTGCTTGGAGTGACGTATAGGCCCAGGCCGGGGTAAGGACAGCAGGTTCCCTTCCCTCAAGGACATCAGTCACCCAGTTGGGTGTTTATAACAATCAAGCAGCCCACAACTTATCATTTTCCTTTTCACAACTTGCAATAGCAGGATTTGAAGCCATGACCTCTGGTCCTGGACCATCATCACACCAATGGATGAGAGCAGCTAATCTCTGCATTCAATCTCCAATCACAGGAAACACAGCACATCGACAGAGGCAGGACTCAGCAGCAGAGAGAGGCAGGCACCCACTGGACATCTCCGGGACCCTCCTCACACCCCCTCCCCTCACCTCACTCTCTCCTCACTCACCCTCTCCTCCCTCCCCACCCATTCCCCTCCTCCCACTCCCCACCCAATCCCATCCTATCCCCTCACTCCCGCCTCCCCTCACTCCCCACCCAATCCCATCCCCTCACTCCCGCCTCCCCTCACTTCCCCCCCTCACTCTCCCTTCCACCCACTCTCCTCCCCTCACTTCCCCCTCCCCAACCCCTCACACCTCCTCCGCTAACACCCCTCCCCTCCTATTCAGTTCTCCTCTCCTCCCCTCATTCTCCCAATCCCCACCAACTCCCGTCATTCTCCCCTAGCCTCAGTCCCTCCTCACTCACCCTCCCCTCCCTCCCTATCCACTCCCCACCCACTCCCCTCCCTCCCTACTCACACCCCTCCCATTCCCATCCCCCACTCACACCCCCTCCCGTCATTCTCCCCTCACCTCACACCCTCCCCTCCCTCCTTAACCACTCCCATCCTCTCACTTCCCCCACTCTCACTACCCCCTCCCCCACTTCTCCACTCCACCCCTCACACCCCTCCCCTCCCAGCCCCTCCCCTTCCCACCCCCTCCCCCTCCCCCTCGCACCCCTTCCTCTCCCCCCTCCCCCTCGCACCCCTTCCCCTCCCCTCAAACCCTCACTCCTCCCTCAATCTCCTCACTCCTTAACTCTCGCTCCCTCTCTCTCCTCCATTTCTCCTCACTCTCCTCCCTCACTCCTCCTCACTCTCTCTCCTTACTTCCTCCATCACTCTCCTCCCTCCCTCCCTTTGCTCCCTCACTCTCCTCCCTCTCTAACTCTCACTCCCTCTCCCCCACTCTCACCCCGTCCCCCTCTTTTGCTCCCTCTCTCTCCCTCCCCCCACTCTATTTCTCCCTCTCTTCCCCCTCACTCACTCACTCTCCCACTCTCCGTTCCTTTCTCCCCCTCTCTCTCACTCCCTGTCTCTTGCCCGCTCTCATTCCCTCTCTCTCCCCCTCTCTATCTCACGCCCTCTCTCTCCCTCCCTTTCCACGTCTCTCCAATACTCTCTCTCCCTCTACCTCCCTCTCTCTCTCCCCGCTCTCTCACACCTCATTCTCCCTCTCTTTCACCTCACTCTCCACTATCTATCTCCCTCTCTCTCTCCCTCCATCTCCACCTCTCTCTCCCTCTCCCACAATGTTTCTCCCCATCTCTCTCTCCCTCTCCTTCACTCTCTCTGCACCCTCCCTCCCTCTCCCCATCTCTCTCGCTCCATCCCACTCTCTCCCCTCACACACCCTCCCCTTCACTTCTCCACTCCACCCTCAATCCACCCTTCATTCCCCCCGACCCTCACATCCCCTTCCCCTCCCCTTACACACTCACTCTCTCCTCCCTCACTGTCTCACTCCCTCCCTCATTCTCTCACTTCCTTCCTCACTCTCTCATTCTCTCCCTTGCTCCTCTCTTGCTCCCTTTCCTTCACTCTCTCCCTCCCTCCTCCTCCTCTACTCTCGCTCTCCCTCTCTCACTCCTTCCTCACTCTCATCCTCTCTCTCCCTTTCCTCCTTCATTCTCCTCCATCACTCTCCTCATTTCCTAACTCTCATTCCCTCTCTCTCTCACACTCTCCCTCTCCACCCTCACTCCCTCTCTCAATTCCTCCTCACTCTCTCACTCCCTATTTCCTCCATCACTCTCCTCCCTCCCTCACTATCACTCCTTCCCACTCCCCTCACTCACTCTCTCTGTGTCTCCCTCTCCTCCTCTCTCTCTCCCTCACTCTCCTCCCTCTCTCACTCCCTCTCCCCTTCTTACTCCCCCTCACTCCCTCTCTCCCTCCCCCTCACGCTATTTCTCTCTATCTCTCCCTCTCTTCCCCCCTCACTCTCACTCCCTCTCCCCTCTCTGTCCCTTTCTCCCCCCACTCCCTCACTCCCTCTTTCATTCCCTCTCTGCCTTTCTCTCCACTTTCTCTCACCCACTCCCTCCCTTTCATAGAAACATAGAAAATAGGAGCAGGAGTAGGCCATTTGGCCCTTCGAGCCTGCTCCGCCATTCAATATGATCATGGCTGATCCTCTATCTGAATACCATATTCCCGCTCTCTCCCCATACCCCTTGATGCCTTTTGTGTCCAGAAATCTATCCATCTCCTTCTTAAATATATTCAGTGACTTGGCCTCCACAGCCTTCTGTAGTAGAGAATTCCACAGGTTCACCACCCTCTGAGTGAAGAAATTTCTCCTCATCTCAGTCCTAAATGTCCTACCCTGTATCCTGAGACTGTGACCCCTCGTTCTGGACCCCCCCCAGCCAGGGGAAACATCGTCCCTCATCTAGTCTGTCCAGCCCTGTCAGAATTTAAATGTTTCAATGAGATCCCCTCTCATTCTTCTAAACTCGAGTGAATACAGGCCGAGTCGACCCAATCTCTCCTCATACGACAGTCCTGCCATCCCAGGGATCAGTCTGGTGAACCTTCGCTGCACTCCCTCTATGGCAAGTATATCCTTTCTTAGGTCAGGAGACCAAAACTGCACACAATACTCCAGATGTGGTCTCACCAAAGCCCTGTATAACTGCAGTAAGACATCCTTGCTCCTGTTCTCCCAGTTATTTGTGTCCTCCTCCGTGAAGACAGACCAAAGTATTTGTTTAATTGCTCTGCCATTTCCTTGTTCCCCATTATAAATTCTCCCGTTTCTGACTGTAAGGGACCTACATTTGTCTTCACTAATCTTTTTCTTTTTACATACTTGTAGAAGCTTTTACAGTCCACTTGTATGTTCCTTGCTAGTTTACTCTCATACTCTGTTTTTCCCCTCTTAATCAATCTCTTGGTCCTTTTTTCCTGAATTCGAAACTGCTCCCAATTCCCAGGTTTGCTACTTTTTCTGGCAGCTTTATATGACTCCTCTTTGGATCTAATACTATCCTTAATTTCTTTTGTTAGCCATGGTTGGGCCGCTTTTCCTTTTGTGTTTTTGCACCAGAAAGGAATGTATAATTGTTGCAATTCATGCATTCGTTCCTTAAACGTTAGCCATTGCCTATCCATCGTCATGCCTTTTAATGAAGCTCCCCAATCTATCAGAGCCAACTCACTCCTCATACCTTCGTAGTTTCCTTTGTTTAGATTTAGGACCCTAGTTTCGGATTGGACTACTTCACTTTCCATCTTAATGAAGAATTCTGTCATGTTATGGTCACTCTTCCCGAAGGGACCCCGCACAACAAGATTATTAATTAACCCCTTCTCATTGCACAATACCCAATCTAGGATAGCCTGTTCCCTGGTTGGCTCCTCAACATATTGGTCGAAAAAATATCCAATAGCCAGATCCTCTCCCTCCCTCCCTCCCCGCCTCTCTCTCTCTCCTCCTCCCTCCCCCACTCTGTCTCATGCCCTTTCTCTCCCTCCCCCACACTCTCTCCCTCTACCTCTTTTTCATCTCACTCTCCATTATCTATCTCCCTCTCTCTCTTCCCCTCACTCTCCCTCCCTCTCTCCATCGCCTTCCCTCACTCTCTCACTCCCTGTCCTCCTCCCATCCTCTCTCAATCCCCCTCCCTCCATCTCCCTCTCTCTCTCCCCCTTTATCTATCCCTCTCTCACTCTCTCCCCTCTCGCTCCCCCTCCCTCACTCTCTCTCCCCCTCCTGCACCCATCCTCCCTCACGCCTTCCTCTCTTCCTCCCCGACTCTTTCCCACAATCTCTCTCCCCCTCCCTCCCTCTCCCTCTCTCCCCCCAATCTCTACCCCTCTTCACCAACGACCCTTTCTCTCCCCCTCCCTCCTGCACTCTCTCCCCCCTTACCCTTTTCTCTCCCATTTCTCCTCCCTCCGTTTCTCTCCCTCACACTCTCCCTCATTCCCTCCATGTCCCTCTCTCACCCTTTCTCTATCTCTTCCTCTCGCTCCCTGCCTCCAACTCTCACCCACTTTCTCTTCCGCTCCTTCTCTCCCTCCCTCACACTCTCTCACCCCACCCTGTATCTCTCATTCTCCCTCCCAAACTCACTCACTTCCCCCCACCCTCACTCCCTTTCTCTCCCCTCACTCTCTCCACCCAACCCTCACTCTCTCCACCCAACCCTCACTCCCTTTCTCTCTCCCCCCAACCCTCACTCACTCTCTCTCTCCCCACCCTCATTCTCTTTCCCCACCCCCCTGTACCCTCCTCTCTCTCTATCTCTCCCCCTCCCTCACTCTCTCCCTCCCCCTGTACCCTCCTCTCTCTCTCCCTCCCCCTGTACCCTCCTCTCTCTCTCCCTCCCCCTGTACCCTCCTCTCTCTCTCCCTCCCCCTGTACCCTCCTCTCTCTCTCCCTCCCCCTGTACCCTCCTCTCTCTCTCCCTCCCCCTGTACCCTCCTCTCTCTCTATCTCTCCCCCTCCCTCTCTCTCTCCCTCCCCCTGTACCCTCCTCTCTCTCTCCCTCCCCCTGTACCCTCCTCTCTCTCTCCCTCCCCCTGTACCCTCCTCTCTCTCTCCCTCCCCCTGTACCCTCCTCTCTCTCTCCCTCCCCCTGTACCCTCCTCTCTCTCTATCTCTCCCCTCCCTCACTCTCTCCCTCCCCCTGTACCCTCCTCTCTCTCTCCCTCCCCCTGTACCCTCCTCTCTCTCTCCCTCCCCCTGTACCCTCCTCTCTCTCTCCCTCCCCCTGTACCCTCCTCTCTCTCTCCCTCCCCCTGTACCCTCCTCTCTCTCTCCCTCCCCCTGTACCCTCCTCTCTCTCTCCCTCCCCCTGTACCCTCCTCTCTCTCTCCCACCCCCTGTACCCTCCTCTCTCCCTCTCCCCCCTCCCTCACTCTCTCTCTCTCTCTCTCTCCCCTGTACCCCCCTCTCTCTCCCCCACCCTCACTCTCCCTCTCTCAATCCCCCCTGTACCCACCTCCCTCTCTCTCTCTCTCTCTCCCCACCCTCAGTCTCTCTCTCCCCCACCCTCTCCCTCTCTCCCCCCCATGTACAACCCCTGTCTCTCTGTCCCCCAAACATCACGCGCTCTCTCCCCCATGTACACAGCATCTCTCTCTCCCCCACCCTCTCTCCCCTCTCTCTTTCCTTACTCTCCCCCCACCCTCACTCTCATTCTCTATCCCTCACTCTCATTCTCTCCCCCTTGTACATGCCTCTCTCTATCTCTCCCCTCCCTCACTCTCTCTCCCCCCTGGACCCACCTCTCTCTCTCTCCCACTCCCTCACTCTCTCCTCTCTCCCTGCCTCTCTCTGTCCCCCCATCCTCACTCTCTCTCACCCCCACAACCACCTCTCTCTTTCACTCTCTCCCTCACCCTCTCTCTCCCACACTCTCTACTTACCCCCTGCCCCACACTCGCTCTTTCTACCCCCTCCCCCACTCTCGCTCTTTCTACCCCCTCCCCCACTCTCGCTCTTTCTACCCCTTCCCCCACTCTCGCTCTATCTACCCCCTCCCCCACTCTCGCTCTATCTACCCCCTCCCCCACTCTCGCTCTATCTACCCCCTCCCCCACTCTCGCTCTTTCTACCCCCTCCCCCACTCTCGCTCTTTCTACCCCCTCCCCCACTCTCGCTCTATCTACCCCTCCCCCACTCTCGCTCTATCTACCCCCTCCCCCACTCTCGCTCTATCTACCCCCTCCCCCACTCTCGCTCTATCTACCCCCTCCCCCACTCTCGCTCCATCTACCCCCTCCCCCACTCTCGCTCCATCCACCCCCTCCCCCACTCTCGCTCTATCTACCCCCTCCCCCACTCTCGCTCTTTCTACCCCCTCCCCCACTCTCGCTCTTTCTACCCCCTCCCCCACTCTCGCTCTTTCTACCCCCTCCCCCACTCTCGCTCTTTCTACCCCCTCCCCCACTCTCGCTCTATCTACCCCTCCCCCACTCTCGCTCTATCTACCCCCTCCCCCACTCTCGCTCTTTCTACCCCCTCCCCCACTCTCGCTCTATCTACCCCCTCCCCCACTCTCGCTCTATCTTAGAATCATAGAATCATAGGAAGGTTACAGCACGGAAGGAGGCCATTCAGCCCGTCGAGTCTGTGCTGGCTTTATGCAACAGCAATCCAGCTAGTCCCACTCCCCCACCCTATCCCCGTAGCCCTGCAATTTTTTCCTTTCAAGTTCTTATCCAGTTCCCTTTTGAAGGCCATGATTGAATCTGCCTCCACCACCCCCTCGGGCAGTGCATTCCAGATCCTAACCACTCGCTGGGTAAAAAAGTTTTTCCACATCTCACCTTTGGTTCTTTTGCCAATCACCTTAAATCTGTGTCCTCTGGTTCTTGACCCTTCCACCAATGGGAACAGTTTCTCTCTATCGACTCTGTCTAGACCCTTCATGATTTTGAACACCTCGATCAAATCTCCTCTCAACCGTCTCCGTTCCAAGGAGAACAACCCCAGCTTCTCCGGTCTATCCACGTAACTGAAGTCCCTCATCCCTGGAATCATTCCAGTAAATATAGATATTCTGCTCCACAAAAATTCCCACCACCCTCTGGTGAAACCTGTTGCGTGTTTCAGGTGCTTTTCAGGTTGTATTTGGAGCTGGTTTACCAGTTGTCTGGTGTTGTGCAGCTCAGCTGGTTGAGGCAGTGAGTCGCTGGGCCCCGACAGACCAGGCCGGTCCCATGTGTTGAATTAGCTAAGTGCAGGAGGTGCTACAGTTGTTTTCAGCTTCCCATTTCGAGGGAAAACCAAACTAAATTCCCACTCCTGATCACTGCAAAGGGCCAATAGGTGAATGTCGCATGACGACGGCATCAGGTACAGCTGTGATGCTCTCCATGGCCAGATAGCCACAGTTGCCAATGTTCCCACCCAAAGAGCGGTTACTTGAGTGGCATGCAGGGCCTCTGGGAGAAGGGCCGGGTCCGGACTTGTTCCACCAACAAGCTAAGAACATAAGAAATAGGAGCAGGAGTAGGCCAATCGGCCCCTCGAGCCTGCTCCGCCATTCAATAAGATCATGACTGATCTGATCCTAACCTCAAATCTAAATTCATGTCCAATTTCCTGCCCGCTCCCCGTAACCCCTAATTCCCTTTACTTCTAAGAAACTGTCTATTTCTGTTTTAAATTTATTTAATGATGTAGCTTCCACAGCTTCCTGGGGCAGCAAATTCCACAGACCTACTACCCTCTGAGTGAAGAAGTTTCTCCTCATCTCAGTTTTGAAAGAGCAGCCCCTTATTCTAAGATTATGCCCCCTAGTTCTAGTTTCACCCATCCTTGGGAACATCCTTACCGCATCCACCCGATCAAGCCCCTTCACAATCTTATATGTTTCAATAAGATCGCCTCTCATTCTTCTGAACTCCAATGAGTAGAGTCCCAATCTACTCAACCTCTCCTCACATGTCCGCCCCCTCATCCCCGGGATTAACCGAGTGAACCTTCTTTGTACTGCCTCGAGAGCAACTATGTCTTTTCTTAAGTGTGGACACCAAAACTGTATGCAGTATTCCAGGTGCGGTCTCACCAGTACCTGATATAACTGCAGCAATACCTCCCTGTTTTTATATTCTATCCCCCTAGCAATAAAAGCCAACATTCCGTTGGCCTTCTTGATCACCTGCTGCACCTGCATACCAACTTTTTGATTTTCTTGCACTAGGACCCCCAGATCCCTTTGTACTGCAGTACTTTCCAGTCTCTCGCCATTAAGATAATAACTTGCTCTCTGATTTTTCCTGCCAAAGTGCATAACGTCACATTTTCCAATATTGTATTGCATCTGCCAAATCTCCGCCCACTCACCCAGCCTGTCTATATCCCCTTGCAGGTTTTTTATGTCCTCCTCACTCTCTACTTTCCCTCCCATCTTTGTATCATCTGCAAACTTTGATATGTTACACTCGGTCCCCTCCTCCAAATCGTTAATATAGATTGTAAAGAGTTGGGGACCCAGCACCGACCCCTGCGGAACACCACTGGTTACTGGTTGCCAGTCTGAGAATGAACCGTTTATCCCAACTCTCTGCTTCCTGTTAGATAACCAATCCTCCACCCATGCCAGAATATTACCCCCAATCCAGTGATTCTTTATCTTGAGCAATAATCTTTTATGTGGCACCCTGTCGAATGCCTTCTGGAAGTCTAAATACACTACGTCCACTGGTTCCCCTTTATCCACCCTGTACGTAATGTCCTCAAAGAACTCAAGCACATTTGTCAGACATGAATTCCCCTTCGTAAAGCCATGCTGACTTTGTCCTATTAAATTATGTTTATTCAAATGTTCTGCTACTGTCTCCTTAATAATAGACTCCAAAATTTTACCCACCACAGATGTTAGGCTAACTGGTCTATAATTTCCAGCCTTCTGCTAACTACCCTTTTTAAATAACGGTGTTACATTAGCAGTTTTCCAATCTGCCGGGACCTTTGCCGAGTCCAGAGAATTTTGGAAAATTATTACCAAAGCATCCACAATCCCTACTGCCACTTCCCTCAAGACCCGAGGATGTAAGCCATCAGGTCCAGGGGATTTATCCGCCTTGAGTCCCATTAATTTACTGAGTACCAATTCCTTAGTGATTTTAATCGTATTTAGCTCCTCCCCCCCCCCAGAGCCCCCTGTTTGTCCAGTGTTGGGATATTCTTAGTGTCCTCTACCGTAAAGACTGAAACAAAATATTTGTTCAGCATTTTTGCCATCTCCATGTTTCCCACCATTAATTTCCCGGTCTCATCCTCTAAGGGACCTACGTTTGCCTTAGCCACCCTTTTTCTTTTTATATAACTGTAGGAACTCTTGCTATCTGTTTTTATATTTTTTGCTAATTTATTTTCATAATCTATCTTCCCTTTCTTAATCAATCCTTTAGTTACTTTTTGCTGTCTTTTGAAGACTTCCCAATCTTCTATCATAGAATCATAGAATCATAGAAGTTACAACATGGAAACAGGCCCTTCGGCCCAACATGTCCATGTCGCCCACTAAGTTTGGCTACCTTATATGTCCTTGTTTTTAGTCGGATACTTTCCTTAATTTCTTTACTTAGCCACGGATGGCTGTCATTTCTTTTACACCCTTTTTTCCTCAGTGGAATATTTTTTTTTTGAAAGTTGTAAAGTAACTCCTTGAATGAACACCACTGCTCATGTACCGTCTTACCCTTTAATCTATTTTCCCAGTCCACTTTAATCAATTCCGCTCTCATACCATCATAGTCTCCTTTATTCAAGCTCAGTACGCTTGTTTGAGAACCAACATTCTCACCCTCTAATTGGATATGGAATGTAACCATGTTATGGTCACTCATTCCAAGGGGATCCTTAACTAGGACATTATTAATTAATCCTGGCTCATTACACAGGACCAGGTCCAAGGTTGCTTTCCCCCTTGTAGGATCAGTTACATACTGCTCAAGAAATCCATCCTTAATACACTCAATAAACTCTTCCTCAAGGCTGCCCTGCCCAATTTGATTTGTCCAGTTAATAGGATAGTTAAAATCCCCCATAATTATAGCTGTTCCCTTATTACATGCCCCAATTATTTCCTGATTAACACTTCTTCCAGCAGAGTTGCAACTATTAGGAGGCCTTATAGCTGTTCCCTTATTACATGCCCCAATTATTTCCTGATTAACACTTCTTCCAGCAGAGTTGCAACTATTAGGAGGCCTATATACTACGCCCACGAGTGTTTTTTTCCCCTTATTATTCCTTATCTCTACCCAAACTGTTTCATTATCCTGATCCTTTGTCCCAATATCATTTCTCTGTATCACAGTGATTCCTTCCTTTATTAACATAGCCACCCCACCTCCCCTTCCTTCCTGCCTGTCCTTCCTGATTGTTAAATACCCTGGCATATTTAATTCCCAGTCGTTGTCACCCTGCAGCCATGTTTCTGTAATAGCCACAAGATCATACCCATACGTAGTTATTTGTGCCGTTAACTCGTCCATTTTGTTACGAATGCTACGTGCATTCAGATAAAGAACTTTCAAATATGTTTTGTGACACTTAGTTCCTGCTTTTTCCTTTTTTAACACTTTACCTTTTACTCCATACCTTCTGTCCCTTCCTGACACGCTTTCCTCTGTCTCCCTGCTCAGGTTCCCAACCCCCTGCCACAGCTTTGATGCTGGGTTAATCGCCTTACGCCTTCTAGTTTTTATTTTATCTGTCGTGCCTGAAGTACACTTGGGGAGGGTTTAAACTAAAGTGGCAGGGGGTTGGGAACCTGAGCAGGGAGACAGAGGAAAGCATATCAGGAAGGGACAGAAGGTATGGAGTAAAAGGTAAAGTGTTAAAAAAGGAAAAAGCAGGAACTAAGTGTCACAAAACATATTTGAAAGTTCTTTATCTGATGCACGTAGCATTCGTAACAAAATGGACGAGTTAACGGCACAAATAACGACGTATGGGTATGATCTTGTGGCCATTACAGAAACATGGCTGCAGGGTGACAACGACTGGGAATTAAATATGCCAGGGTATTTAACAATCAGGAAGGACAGGCAGGAAGGAAGGGGAGGTGGGGTGGCTATGTTAATAAAGGAAGGAATCACTGTAATACAGAGAAATGATATTGGGACAAAGCATCAAGATAATGAAACAGTTTGGGTAGAGATAAGGAATAATAAGGGGAAAAAAACACTCGTGGGCGTAGTATATAGGCCTCCTAATAGTTGCAACTCTGCAGGAAGAAGTATTAATCAGGAAATAGTCGGGGCATGTAATAAGGGAACAGCTATAATTATGGGGGATTTTAACTATCCTATTAACTGGACAAATCAAATTGGGCAGGGCAGCCTTGAGGAAGAGTTCATTGAGTGCATCAGGGATGGATTTCTTGAGCAGTATGTAACTGATCCTACAAGGGGGCAGGCAACCTTGGACCTGGTCCTGTGTAATGAGCCAGGATTAATTAATAATGTCCTAGTTAAGGATCCCCTTGGAATGAGTAACCATAACATGGTTGAATTCCATATCCAATTAGAGGGTGAGAAGGTTGATTCTCAAACAAGCGTACTGAGCTTGAATAAAGGAGACTATGATGGTATGAGAGTGAAATTGATTAAAGTGGACTGGGAAAATAGATTAAAGGGTAAGACGGTACATGAGCAGTGGTGTTCATTCAGGGAGTTATTTTACAACTTTCAAAATAAATATATTCCACTGAGGAAAAAAGGGTGTAAAAGAAATGACAGCCATCCGTGGCTAAGTAAAGAAATTAAGGATGGTATCCGACTAAAAACAAGGACATATAAGGTAGCCAAACTTAGTGGGAGAATAGAAGATTGGGAAGTCTTCAAAAGACAGCAAAAAGTAACTAAAGGATTGATTAAGAAAGGGAAGATAGATTATGAAAATAAATTAGCAAAAAATATAAAAACAGATAGCAAGAGTTCCTACAGTTATATAAAAAGAAAAAGGGCGGCTAAGGCAAACGTAGGTCCCTTAGAGGATGAGACCGGGAAATTAATGGTGGGAAACATGGAGATGGCAAAAATGCTGAACAAATATTTTGTTTCAGTCTTTACGGGAGAGGACACTAAGAATATCCCAACACTGGACAAACAGGGGGCTCTGGGGGGGGGAGGAGCTAAATACGATTAAAATCACTTTGGAGATGGTGCTCAGTAAAATAATGGGACTCAAAGCGGATAAATCCCCTGGACCTGATGGCTTCCATCCTAGGGTCTTGAGGGAAGTGGCAGTAGGGATTGTGGATGCTTTGGTGATAGTTTTCCAAAATTCCCTGGACTCAGGAGAGGTCCCGGCAGATTGGAAAACTGCTAATGTAACACCGTTATTTAAAAAGGATAGTAGGCAGAAGGCTGGAAATTATAGGCCAGTTAGCCTAACATCTGTGGTGGGTAAAATTTTGGAGTCTATTATTAAGGAGACAGTAACGGAACATTTAGATAAGCATAATTTAATAGGACAAAGTCAGCATGGCTTTATGAAGGGGAAGTCATGTCTGACAAATTTGCTTGAGTTCTTTGAGGATATAACGTACAGGGTGGATAAAGGGGAACCAGTGGACATAGTGTATTTAGACTTCCAGAAGGCATTCGACAGGGTGCCACATAAAAGATTATTGCTTAAGATAAAAAATCACGGGATTGGGGGTAATATTCTGGCATGGGTGGAGGATTGGTTATCGAACAGGAGGCAGAGAGTTGGGATAAATGGTTCATTCTCGGACTGGCAACCAGTAACCAGTGGTGTTCCGCAGGGGTCGGTGCTGGGTCCCCAACTCTTTACAATCTATATTAACGATTTGGAGGAGGGGACCGAGTGCAACATATCAACATTTGCAGATGATACAAAGATGGGAGGGAGAGTAGAGAGTGAGGAGGACATAAAAAACCTGCAAGGGGATATAGACAGGCTGGGTGAGTGGGCGGAGATTTGGCAGATGCAATATAATATTGTAAAATGTGAGGTTATGCACTTTGGCAGGAAAAATCAGAGAGCAAGTTATTATCTTAATGGCGAGAAACTGGAAAGTACTGCAGTACAACGGGATCTGGGGGTCCTAGTGCAAGAAAATCAAAAAGTTAGTTTGCAGGTGCAGCAGGTGATCAAGAAAGCCAACGGAATGTTGGCTTTTATTGCTAGGGGGATAGAATATAAAAACAGGGAGGTATTGCTGCAGTTATATAAGGTATTGGTGAGACCGCACCTGGAATACTGCATACAGTTTTGGTGTCCAGACTTAAGAAAAGACATACCTGCTCTCGAGGCAGTACAAAGAAGGTTCACTCGGTTAATCCCGGGGATGAGGGGGTGGACATATGAGGAGAGGTTGAGTAGATTGGGACTCTACTCATTGGAGTTCAGAAGAATGAGAGGCGATCTTATTGAAACATATAAGATTGTGAAGGGGCTTGATCGGGTGGATGCGGTAAGGATGTTCCCAAAGATGGGTGAAACTAGAACTTGGGGGCATAATCTTAGAATAAGGGGCTGCTCTTTCAAAACTGAGATGAGGAGAAACTTCTTCACTCAGAGGGTGGTAGGTCTGTGGAATTTGCTGCCCCAGGAAGCTGTGGAAGCTGCATCATTAGATAAATTTAAAACAGAAATAGACAGTTTCCAAGAAGTAAAGGGAATTAGGGGTTATGGGGAGCGGGCAGGAAATTGGACATGAAGCTGAGTTCGGATCGGTCAATGCCCTGTGGGTGGCGGAGAGGGCCCAGGGGCTGAGTGGCCAGGTCCTGCTCCTACTTCTACTTTAGATTTGTGGTTGGGATCAGATCAGCCATGATCTTATTAAATGGCGGAGCAGGCTCGAGGGGCCGATTGGCCTTCTCCTGCTCCTATTTCTTATGTTCTTATGTACACTTTCTTTCCGCTGCTCTACGCTTTTCCCTTTCACTTGTTCTTGAACAACTGTTTGTACTATTTGTATTGTAAATTTCCCCTGGGTCTTCCTCTCTCTTGCTGCTCTCAACTTTATTCCCTTCTGACTCCCCGCTCAGGTTCCCATCCCCCTGCCACTCTAGTTTGAACCTTCCCCAACAGCATTAGCAAACACCCCCGCGAGGCCATTGGTCCTGGTCCTGGTCCTGCTCGGGTGTAACCCGTCCCGCTTGTACAGGTCCCACCTTCCCCAGAACCGGTCCCAATGTCCCAGGAATCTAAATCCTTCCCTCCTACACCATCCCTGCAGCCACGCATTCATCCTGTCTATTCTCCTGTTCCTATACTCACTAGCACGTGGCACCGGTAGTAATCCTGAGATCACTACCTTTGAAGTCCTGCTTTTTAATTTATCTCCTAACTCCTTGAATTCACCTTGCAGGACCTCATCCCTTTTTTTACCGATGTCGTTGGTACCAATATGGACCACGACTACTGGCTGTTCACCCTCCCCCTCCAGAATGCCCTGCAGCCGCTCCGTGACATCCTTGACCCTAGCACCAGGGAGGCAACATACCATCCTGGAGTCTCGTTTGCGGCCGCAGAAACGCCTGTCTGTTCCCCCTACAATTGAATCCCCTATCACTCTAGCCCTGCCACTCTTCTTCCTCCCCTCCTGTGCAGCAGAGCCACCCGTGGTGCCCCGAACCTGGCTCTTGCTGCTTTCCCCTGATAAGCCATCTCCCCCAACAGTATCCAAGGCAGAATATCTGTTTGAGAGGGAGATGGCCCCAGGGGACTCCTGCTCTACCTGCCTAGTCCTTTTACTCTGCCTGGCGGTCACCCATTTCCTTTCTGCCTGCGTAATCTTTACCTGCGGTGTGACCACCTCACTGAACGTGCTATCCACGATAGTCTCAGCATCGCGGATGCTCCACAGTGAATCCACCCGCAGTTCCAGCTCCGAAACACGGTTAGCCAGTAGCTGCAGCTGGACACACTTCCTGCACTTCCCACATGACTTCCCACATAGTGCAGGAGGAGCATATCACGGGTGCGAGCTCTGCTGCGATGACTTGCCTCAGACTCTCAGACTCTCCTCCCGCTCTCGGTCTCTCCTTTTATACTCTGCTCACCTCTCGGACTCTGCTGCCTCACCTGTGACTTCGGACAGTAGTTGTCTCTTGTTGCAGGTCTGCTGCTGCTTTTATTCCCCAATCTCAGTCTTCGACTCTCAGGTCCACTGCCGCTCTGGGGAAAAAGTTAGGAAAAGCAGCACCTCCTTCCCCCACTTCCCCGAACTCCCACACTCACCAAACTCTCAGCAGTTCACACTCTGCTGTCCGCACACCGTCTCCCCCCTCCCCCACTCTCGCTCCGTCTCCCCCCTCCCCCACTCTCGCTCCGTCTCCCCCCTCCCCCACTCTCGCTCCGTCTCCCCCTCCCCCACTCTCGCTCCGTCTCCCCCTCCCCCACTCTCGCTCCGTCTCCCCCCTCCCTCACTCTCGCTCCGTCTCCCCCTCCCCCACTCTCGCTCCGTCTCCCCCCTCCCCCACTCTCGCTCCGTCTCCCCCTCCCCCACTCTCGCTCCGTCTCCCCCCTCCCCCACTCTCGCTCCGTCTCCCCCTCCCCCACTCTCGCTCCGTCTCCCCCCTCCCCCACTCTCGCTACGTCTCCCCCCTCCCCCACTCTCGCTCCGTCTCCCCCTCCCCCACTCTCGCTCCGTCTCCCCCCTCCCCCACTCTCGCTCCGTCTCCCCCTCCCCCACTCTCGCTCCGTCTCCCCCCTCCCCCACTCTCGCTCCGTCTCCCCCCTCCCCCACTCTCGCTCCGTCTCCCCCTCCCCCACTCTCGCTCCGTCTCCCCCTCCCCCACTCTCGCTCCGTCTCCCCCCTCCCCCACTCTCGCTCCGTCTCCCCCCTCCCCCACTCTCGCTCCGTCTCCCCCCTCCCCCACTCTCGCTCCGTCTCCCCCCTCCCCCACTCTCGCTCCGTCTCCCCCCTCCCCGACTCTCGCTCCGTCTCCCTCTCCCCCACTCTCGCTCCGTCTCCCCCCTCCCCGACTCTCGCTCCGTCTCCCCCCTCCCCCACTCTCGCTCCGTCTCCCCCCTCCCCCACTCTCGCTCCGTCTCCCCCCTCCCCGACTCTCGCTCCGTCTCCCTCTCCCCCACTCTCGCTCCGTCTCCCCCCTCCCCCACTCTCGCTCCGTCTCCCCCTCCCCCACTCTCGCTCCGTCTCCCCCCTCCCCCACTCTCGCTCCGTCTCCCCCCTCCCTCACTCTCGCTCCGTCTCCCCCTCCCCCACTCTCGCTCCGTCTCCCCCCTCCCCGACTCTCGCTCCGTCTCCCCCCTCCCCCACTCTCGCTCCGTCTCCCCCCTCCCCCACTCTCGCTCCGTCTCCCCCTCCCCCACTCTCGCTCCGTCTTCCCCTCCCCAACTCTCGCTCCGTCTCCCCCCTCCCCCACTCTCGCTCCGTCTCCCCCTCCCTCACTCTCGCTCCTTCTCCCCCTCCCCAACTCTCGCTCCGTCTCCCCCCTCCCCCACTCTCGCTCCGTCTCCCCCCTCCCCCACTCTCGCTCCGTCTCCCCCCTCCCTCACTCTCGCTCCGTCTCCCCCCTCCCCCACTCTCGCTCCGTCTCCCCCCTCCCCGACTCTCGCTCCGTCTCCCTCTCCCCCACTCTCGCTCCGTCTCCCCCCTCCCCCACTCTCGCTCCGTCTCCCCCCTCCCCCACTCTCGCTCCGTCTCCCCCCTCCCCCACTCTCGCTCCGTCTCCCCCTCCCCCACTCTCGCTCCGTCTCCCCCTCCCCCACTCTCGCTCCGTCTCCCCCCTCCCCGACTCTCGCTCCGTCTCCCCCTCCCCCACTCTCGCTCCGTCTCCCCCCTCCCCCACTCTCGCTCCGTCTCCCCCCTCCCCCACTCTCGCTCCGTCTCCCCCTCCCCAACTCTCGCTCCGTCTCCCCCCTCCCCGACTCTCGCTCCGTCTCCCCCTCCCTCACTCTCGCTCCGTCTCCCCCTCCCCGACTCTCGCTCCGTCTCCCCCCTCCCCGACTCTCGCTCCGTCTCCCCCCTCCCCCACTCTCGCTCCGTCTCCCTCTCCCCCACTCTCGCTCCGTCTCCCCCCTCCCCCACTCTCGCTCCGTCTCCCCCCTCCCCCACTCTCGCTCCGTCTCCCCCCTCCCCCACTCTCGCTCCGTCTCCCCCTCCCCCACTCTCGCTCCGTCTCCCCCTCCCCCACTCTCGCTCCGTCTCCCCCCTCCCCGACTCTCGCTCCGTCTCCCCCTCCCCCACTCTCGCTCCGTCTCCCCCCTCCCCCACTCTCGCTCCGTCTCCCCCCTCCCCCACTCTCGCTCCGTCTCCCCCTCCCCAACTCTCGCTCCGTCTCCCCCTCCCCAACTCTCGCTCCGTCTCCCCCCTCCCCGACTCTCGCTCCGTCTCCCCCTCCCTCACTCTCGCTCCGTCTCCCCCTCCCCCACTCTCGCTCCGTCTCCCCCCTCCCCGACTCTCGCTCCGTCTCCCCCTCCCCCACTCTCGCTCCGTCTCCCCCCTCCCCCACTCTCGCTCCGTCTCCCCCCTCCCCCACTCTCGCTCCGTCTCCCCCTCCCCCACTCTCGCTCCGTCTCCCCCCTCCCCCACTCTCGCTCCGTCTCCCCCCTCCCCCACTCTCGCTCTATCTACTGGCACTTACTCACCAATAACCTGCTCACTGATGCTCAGTTTGGGTTCCGCCAGGACCACTGGGCTCCAGACCTCATTATAGCCTTGGTCCAAACATGGACAAAAGAGCTGAATTCCAGAGGTGAGGTGAGAGTGACTGCCCTTGATATCAAGGCAGCATTTGACCAAGTGTGGCACCAAGGAGCCCTCGTAAAATTGAAGTCAATGGGAATCAGGGGGAAAACTCTCCAGTGGCTGGAGTCATACCGAGCACAAAGGAAGATGGTAGTGGTTGTTGGAGGCCAATCATCTCAGCCCCAGGGCATTGCTGCAGGAGTTCCTCAGGGCAGTGTCCTAGGCCCAACCATCTTCAGCTGCTTCATCCATTCGCAACCCCTCAGATAATGAAGCAGTCCGAGCCCGCATGCAGCAAGACCTGGACAACATCCAGGCTTGGGCTGATAAGTGGCAAGTAACATTCGCGCCAGACAAGTGCCAGGCAATGACCATCTCCAACAAGAGAGAGTCTAACCACCTCCCCTTGACACCAAATACCCAACATCAACATCCTGGGGGTCACCATTGACCAGAAACTTAACTGAACCAGCCATATAAATAATGTGGCTACAAGAGCAGATCAGAGGCTGGGTATTCTGCGGCGAGTGACTCACTTCCTGACTCCCCAAAGCCTTTCCACCATCTACAAGGCACAAGTCAGGAGTGTGATGGAATACTCTCCACTTGCCTGGATGAGTGCAGCTCCAACAACACTCAAGAAGCTCAACACCATCCAGGACAAAGCAGCCCGCTTGATTGGCACCCCATCCATCACCCTAAACATTCACTCCCTTCACCACCGGCGCACTGTGGCTGCAGTGTGTACCATCCACAGGATGCACTGCAGCAACTCGCCAAGGCTTCTTCGACAGCACCTCCCAAACCCGCGACCTCTACCACCTAGAAGGACAAGGGCAGCAGGCACATGGGAACAACATCACCTGCACGTTCCCCTCCAAGTCTCACACCATCCCGACTTGGAAATATATCGCCGTTCCTTCATCGTCGCTGGGTCAAAATGCTGGAACTCCCTTCCCAACAGCACTCCCCTCCCCTCACTCTCTCTCTCTATCTCTCCCCCCTCCCCTCACCCCCTCCCCTCCCCCCCTCCCCTCCCCTCACTCTCTCTCCCACCTCCCCTCACCCCCCCTCCCCTCACTCTCTCCCCCCCCTCCCCTCTCACACTCTCTCTCCCCCCTCCCCTCACTCTCTCTCCCCCCTCCCCTCTCTCTCCCCCCTCCCCTCACTCTCTCTCCCCCTCTCACACTCTCTCTCCCCCTCTCACACTCTCTCTCCCCCCTCCCCTCACTCTCTCTCCCCCTCCCCTCACTCTCCCCCCTCCCCTCACTCTCTCT
>NW_027139658.1:7500-17500 GCF_035084215.1 Heptranchias perlo
TGCCCGCCGGAGGTACAGCGAAAGGCTGCAAACCACTTTCCGCCTGGTAACTCGGCGTCTGTGAGACCGACCGACTCCGCTTTACCGCCGGAGCTAGAGTGGGGCAAGGGGCACCGTTGGGTACTGGAACGATCACGTTCGCACACCGGGAAGTCGAGTGCCGGGTCTCGAAACGGAGCCGGGTCGGCCCAATTTAAAACGGAGAATAGAGTGCTGCCCTCTGCGGGTGAAAACCTGGAAGTACGTTGGTTAATGATTTCCAGTTCACCCCGCTTGGTCAGGCCCACTCGGAGGCGGATAACTCCGGAACGCCGAGGCCGATTTCCTCCGGGTATGGCTCGTTGCGTGCGGCAGGAGGAGGCGCAGCGTACGGTACCGAGCACTCGGAGGTGCGGTGCTGCCCGCCGGAGTGACAGCGAAAGGCTGCGCACCGCTTTCCGCCTGGTAACTCGGCGTCTGTGAGACCGACCGACTCCGCTTTACCGCCGGAGCTAGAGTGGGGCAAGGGGCACCGTTGGGTACCGGAACGATCACGTTCGCACACCGTGAAGTCGAGTGCCGGGCCGCTGAAAGCGAGCAGGGTGCCACCGCTCGGGGCCCCGGTTTGTCCGTCCCACCCGGAGGCCCATATCTCCGGAAGGCACAGGCCGATTTCCTCCGGGTATGGCTCGTTGTATGCGGCCGGACCAGGCGCAGCGGACGGTACCGAGCACTCGGAGGTCCGGCGCTGCCCGCCGGAGGTACAGCGAAAGGCTGCAAACCACTTTCCGCCGCCTCCCTCCGCGGGCGTGAGACCGACGGTCATCGGGTTTGGTTCCGCGGCTCGAGCAGGACGAGGGGCAGCGAACGGTACCGGAACGAACCCGGTCGCACACCGGGAAGTCGAGTGCCGGGTCTCGAAACGGAGCCGGGTCGGCCCAGTTTAAAACGGAGAAGAGAGTGCTGCCCTCTGCGGGTGAAAACCTGGAAGTACGTTGGTTAATGATTTCCAGTTCACCCCGCTTGGTCAGGCCCACTCGGAGGCGGATAACTCCGGAACGCCGAGGCCGATTTCCTCCGGGTATGGCTCGTTGCGTGCGGCAGGAGGAGGCGCAGCGTACGGTACCGAGCACTCGGAGGTGCGGTGCTGCCCGCCGGAGTGACAGCGAAAGGCTGCGCACCGCTTTCCGCCTGCTAACTCGGCGTCCGTGAGACCGACCGACTCCGCTTTAGCACCGGAGCTAGAGTGGGGCAAGGGGCACCGAAGGGTACCGGAACGATCACGTTCGCATACCGGGAAGTCGAGTGCCGGGCCGCTGAAAGCGAGCAGGGTGCCACCGACTCGTCGGGCCAACTCGGAGGCTGATATCTCAGGAAGGCCGAGGCCGATTTCCTCCGGGTATGGCTTGTTGCGTGCGGCAGGAGGAGGCGCAGCGTACGGTACCGAGCACTCGGAGGTGCGATGCTGCCCGCCGGAGTGACAGCGAAAGGCTGCGCACCGCTTTCCGCCTGGTAACTCGGCGTCCGTGAGACCGACCGACTCCGCTTTAGCGCCGGAGCTAGAGTGGGGCAAGGGGCACGTTTGGGTACCGGAACGATCACGTTCGCATACCGGGAAGTCGAGTGCCGGGCCGCTGAAAGCGAGCAGGGTGCCACCGACTCGTCGGGCCCACTCGGAGGCTGATATCTCAGGAAGGCCGAGGCCGATTTCCTCCGGGTATGGCTCGTTGCGTGCGGCAGGAGGCGGCGCAGCGTACGGTACCGAGCACTGGGAGGTGCGATGCTGCCCGCCGGAGTGACAGCGAAAGGCTGCGCACCGCTTTCCGCCTGCTAACTCGGCGTCCGTGAGACCGACCGACTTCGCTTTACCGCCGGAGCTAGAGTGGGGCAAGAGGCACGGTTGGGTACCGGAACGATCACGTTCGCACACCGGGAAGTCGAGTGCCGGGTCTCGAAACGGAGCCGGGTCGGCCCAATTTAAAACGGAGAATAGAGTGCTGCCCTCTGCGGGTGAAAACCTGGAAGTACGTTGGTTAATGATTTCCAGTTCACCCCGCTTGGTCAGGCCCACTCGGAGGCGGATAACTCCGGAACGCCGAGGCCGATTTCCTCCGGGTATGGCTCGTTGCGTGCGGCAGGAGGCGGCGCAGCGTACGGTACCGAGCACTCGGAGATGCGGTGCAGCCCGCCGGAGTGACAGCGAAAGGCTGCGCACCGCTTTCCGCCTGCTAACTCGGCGTCCGTGAGACCGACCGACTTCGCTTTACCGCCGGAGCTAGAGTGGGGCAAGGGGCACGGTTGAGTACCGGAAGGATGACGTTCGCACACCGGGAAGTCGAGTGCCGGGCCGCTGAAAGCGAGCAGGGTGCCACCGCTCGGGGCCCCGGTTTGTCCGTCCCACCCGGAGGCCCATATCTCCGGAAGGCACAGGCCGATTTCCACCGGGTATGGCTCGTTGTGTGCGGCCGGACCAGGCGCAGCGGACGGTACCGAGCACTCGGAGGTCGGGCGCTGCCCGCCGGAGGTACAGCGAATGGCTGCAAACCACTTTCCGCCGCCTCCCTCCGCGGGCGTGAGACCGACGGTCGTCGGGTTTGTTTCCGCGGCTAGAGCAGGACGAGGGGCAGCGAACGGTACCGGAAGGAACCCGGTCGCACACCGGGAAGTCGACTAGCGGGCCGCCGAAAGCGAGCACGGGGCCCCGGTTTGTCCGTCCCACCCGGAGGCCCATATCTCTGGAAGGCACAGGCCGATTTCCACCGGGTATGGCTCGTTGTGTGCGGCAGGACCAGGCGCAGCGGACGGTACCGAGCACTCGGAGGTCGGGCGCTGCCCGCCGGAGGTACAGCGAAAGGCTGCAAACCACTTTCCGCCACCTCCCTCCGCGGGCGTGAGACCGACGGTCGTCGGGTTTGTTTCCGCGGCTAGAGCAGGACGAGGGGCAGCGAACGGTACCGGAACGAACCCGGTCGCACACCGGGAAGTCGACCAGCGGGCCGCCGAAAGCGTGCTCGGGTCCCCGGTTTGTCTGTCCCACCCGGAGGCTGATATCTGAGGAAGTCCGAGGCCGATCTCCTCCGGCTAACTCGGCGGGCAATGTGTCCCCCCCACCATCTTCGGCTGATTACCGTGGCTGGACCGGATCAAGGAGCAACGGAACCGTGCCAGAACGACGTCGGTCGGACGGCGTGAACTGATAGTGCCGAGGCCGGAAACCGAGCCGGAAATGTGCACCGATTTATTGGTCCCACTCGCAGGCCCATATCTCCGGAAGGCCGAGGCCGATTTCCTCCGGGTATGGTTCGCTGCGTGCAGCCGGAAGGGGAGCAGCGGACGGCACTGAGCAGCCGGAGGTGCGGCGCTGCCCGCCGGAGCTGCAAGCGAAAGGCTGCGCACCGCTTTCCGCTGGTTAACTCGGCAGGCCGTCAGGCCGACCGACTCCGCTTCAGCACGGGAGCTAGAGTCGGGCAAGGGGCACCGAAGGGTACCGGAAGGATCACGTTCGGACACCGGGAAGTCGAGTGCCGGGCCGCCGAAAGCGAGCTCGGGGCCCCGGTTTGTCCGTCCCACCCGGAGGCCCATATCTCGAGAAGGCACAGGCCGATTTCCTCCGGGTTTGGCTCGCTGCGTGCGGCCGGACGAGGCGCAGCGAACGGTACCGAGCACTCGGAGGTGCGGCGCTGCCCGCCGGAGGTACAGCGAAAGGCTGCAAACCGCTTTCCGCCTCCTCTCCCCTCGGGCGTGAGACCGACGGTCGTCTGGTTTGCTTCCGCGGCAAGAGCAGGACGAGGGGCACCGAGCGGTACCAGAACGAACCCGGTCGCACACCGGGATGTGGAGTGCCCGGCCCAAACCCGCTACCCCCCCCCCCCCCCCCCCACCCGAAAGCGAGCCCCGGTTTGTGGATTAAAAGTGAAGCGGCAAAGATTTGTAAAACAGCGTGAAATGATGAACCAGAAGCCCAAAGTAATGGTGGGAATAAAAGTTCCGAAATGTGAAATGGTGAACCAGAAGTTGTGTGAACTGTTTAACCCAAAGTGGCAAAAATGGATTAAAAGGGGTGAAATGATCGACCGCAAAGCAGGGCAAGCATTAAACAAAAGCAGCAGCATTTTTTAAAAAGGGACAAATGGTTTACCAGAATCCCAAAAGAATGCTCAGAGACTTAAGTCCCAAAGGGGCAAATGGTTAACCAGAAGCTGGGTGAACTGCTTAACCCAAAGTGGGAAAAAGGATAAAAAAGGGGTGAACTGATCAACCAGAAGTCGACAACAATGTGCGGCGATTAAGTCTGAAAGAGGGAAAGGTTGACCGGAATGCAGGGAAATGATTAAACAAAAGCAGAAAAATTCAGTAAAAAGGGGCAAGTGGTGAACCAGAAGTTGGGTGAACTGCTTAACCAAAAGTGGGAAAGAGGATTAAAAGGGGTGAAATGATGAACCAGAAGGCGAAAGCAATGTGCCGCGTCGAAGTCCTAAAGGGGAAAAGGTTGACCAGAAAGCAGGGAAATGATTAAACAAAAGCAGAAAAATTCAGTAAAAAGGGGCAAGTGGTGAACCAGAAGTTGGGTGAACTGCTTAACCAAAAGTGGGAAAGAGGATTAAAAGGGGAGAAATGTTGAACCAGATGTCGAAAACAATGCGCGGCGATGAAGTCTGAAAGAGGAAAAGGTTGACCGCAAAGCAGGGAAAGCATTAAACAAAAGCAGCAGCATTTTAAAAAAAGGGACAAATGGTTTACCAGAATCCCAAAAGAATGCTCAGAGACTTAAGTACCAAAGGGCAAATGGTTAACCAGAAGCTGGGTGAACTGTTTAACCAAAAGTGGGAAAAAGGATTAAAAGGGGTGAAATGATTAACCAGAAGGCGAAAGCAATGTGCCGCGTCGAAGTCCTAAAGGGGAAAAGGTTGACCATAAAGCAGGGAAATGATTAAACAAAAGCAGAAAAATTCAGTAAAAAGGGGCAAATGGTTAACCAGAAGTTGGGTGAACTGCTTAACCAAAAGTGGGAAAGAGGATTAAAAGGGGAGAAATGTTGAACCAGATGTCGAAAACAATGCGCGGCGATGAAGTCTGAAAGAGGAAAAGGTTGACCGCAAAGCAGGGAAAGGATTAAACAAAAGCAGCAATATCTTTTAAAAAGGGACAAATGGTGAACCAGAATCACAAAAGAATGCTCAGAGACTTAAGTCCCAAAGGGGCAAATGGTTAACCAGAAGCTGGGTGAACTGTTTAACCAAAAGTGGGAAAAAGGATTAAAATGTTGTGAAATGATTAACCAGAAGGCGAAAGCAAAGTGCGGCGGCGAAGTCCAAAAGGGGAAAAGTTTGACAAGAAAGCAGGGAAATGATTAAACCAAAGCGGAAAAATTCAGTAAAAAGGGGCAAATGGTTAACCAGAAGCAGGGTGAACTGCTTAACCAAAAGCGGGAAAGAGGATTAAAAGGGGAGAAATGTTGAACCAGATGTCGAAAACAATGCGCGGCGATGAAGTCTGAAAGAGGAAAAGGTTGACCGCAAAGCAGGGAAAGGATTAAACAGAAGCAGCAATATCTTTTAAAAAGGGACAAATGGTGAACCAGAATCCCAAAAGAATGCTCAGAGACTTAAGTCCCAAAGGGGCAAATGGTTAACCAGAAGCTGGGTGAACTGTTTAACCAAAAGTGGGAAAAAGGATTAAAATGTTGTGAAATGATTAACCAGAAGGCGAAAGCAAAGTGCGGCGGCGAAGTCCTAAAGGGGAAAAGGTTGACCAGAAAGCAGGGAAATGATTAAACAAAAGCAGAAAAATTCAGTAAAAAGGGGCAAATGGTTAACCAGAAGTTGGGTGAACTGCTTAACCAAAAGTGGGAAAGAGGATTAAAAGGGGAGAAATGTTGAACCAGATGTCGAAAACAATGCGCGGCGATGAAGTCTGAAAGAGGAAAAGGTTGACCGCAAAGCAGGGAAAGGATTAAACAGAAGCAGCAATATCTTTTAAAAAGGGACAAATGGTGAACCAGAATCACAAAAGAATGCTCAGAGACTTAAGTCCCAAAGGGGCAAATGGTTAACCAGAAGCTGGGTGAACTGTTTAACCAAAAGTGGGAAAAAGGATTAAAAGGGGAGAAATGTTTAACCAGAAGGTGAAAGCAAAGTGCGGCGGCGAAGTCCAAAAGGGGAAAAGTTTGACAAGAAAGCAGGGAAATGATTAAACCAAAGCGGAAAAATTCAGTAAAAAAGGGGCAAATGGTTAAACAGAAGCAGGGTGAACTGCTTAACCCAAAGTGGGAAAAAGGATTAAAAGGGGAGAAATGTTTAACCAGATGTCGTAAACAAGGTGCGGCGATGAAGTCGGAAAGAGGGAAAGGTGGACCGCAAAGCAGGGAAAGCATTAAACAAAAGCAGCAACATTTTTAAAAAAGGGACAAATGGTGAACCAGAATCCCAAAATAATGCTCAGAGACTTAAGTCCCAAAGGGGCAAATGGTTAACCAGTAGCTGGGTGAACTGTCTAACCCAAAGTGGGAAAAAGGATTAAAAGGGGTGAAATGATTAACCAGAAGGCGAAAGCAAAGTGCGGCGGCGAAGTCGTAAGGGGAAAAGGTTGACCAGAAAGCAGGGAAAGCATTAAACAAAAGCGGCAACATTTTTTAAAAAGTGGCAAATGGTTAACCAGAATCCCAAAAGAATGCTCAGAGACTTAAGTCCCAAAGGGGAAATGGTTAACCAGAAGCTGGGTGAACTGGTGAACCAAAAGTGGGAAAAAGGATTAAAAGGGGAGAAATGTTTAACCAGAAGGCAAAAGCAAAGTGCGGCGGCGAAGTCCAAAAGGGGAAAAGGTTGACAAGAAAGCAGGGAAATGATTAAACCAAAGCGGAAAAATTCAGTATAATGGGGCAAATGGTTAACCAGAAGCTGGGTGAAATGGTTAACCGAAAGTGGCAAAAAAAGATTTAAAGGGGAAAAATGATTAACCAGAAGTCGACAACAATGCGCGGCGATGAAGTCTGAAAGGGGAAAAGGTTGACCACATAGCAGGGAAACGATTAAACAAAAGCGGCAACATTTTTTAAAAAGTGGCAAATGATTAACCAGAATCCCAAAAGAATGCTCAGAGACTAAGTCCCAAAGGGGAAATGGTTAACCAGAAGCTGGGGGAAATGGTTAACCAAAAGTTGCAAAAATGATTAAAAGGGGTGAAATGATTAACCAGGAGGCTAAAGCAATGTGCCGCGGTGAAGTCTGAAAGAGGGAAAGGTTGACCAGAAAGCATTAAACAAAAGCGGCAACATTTTTTAAAAATTGGCAAATGATTAACCAGAATCCCAAAAGAATGCTCAGAGACTAAGTCCCATAGGGGAAATGGTTAACCAGAAGCTGGGGGAAATGGTTAACCAAAAGTTGCAAAAATGATTAAAAGGGGTGAAATGATTAACCAGAAGTCGAAAATAATGTGCGGCGATGAAGTCCTAAAGGGGAAAAGTTTGACCACAAAGCAGGGAAAGCATTAAACAAAAGCGGCAACATTTTTAAAAAAGTGGCAAATGATTAACCAGAATCCCAAAAGAATGCTCAGAGACTAAGTCCCAAAGGGGAAATGGTTAACCAGAAGCTGGGGGAAATGGTTAACCAAAAGTTGCAAAAATGATTAAAAGGGGTGAAATGATTAACCAGGAGGCTGAAGCAATGTGCCGCGGTGAAGTCTGAAAGAGGGAAAGGTTGACCAGAAAGCATTAAACAAAAGTGGCAACATTTTAAAAAAATTGGCAAATGGTTAACCAGAATCCCAAAAGAATGCTCAGAGACTAAGTCCCAAAGGGGAAATGGTTAACCAGAAGCTGGGGGAAATGGTTAACCAAAAGTTGCAAAAATGATTAAAAGGGGTGAAATGATTAACCAGGAGGCTAAAGCAATGTGCCGCGGTGAAGTCTGAAAGAGGGAAAGGTTGACCAGAAAGCATTAAACAAAAGCGGCAACATTTTTTAAAAATTGGCAAATGATTAACCAGAATCCCAAAAGAATGCTCAGAGACCGAGTCCCAAAGGGGAAATGGTTAACCAGAAGCTGGGGGAAATGGTTAACCAAAAGTTGCAAAAATGATTAAAAGGGGTGAAATGATTAATCAGGAGGCTAAAGCAATGTGCCGCGGTGAAGTCTGAAATTGGGAAAGGTTGACCAGAAAGCATTAAACAAAAGCGGCAACATTTTTTAAAAATTGGCAAATGATTAACCAGAATCCCAAAAGAATGCTCAGAGACTAAGTCCCAAAGGGGAAATGGTTAACCAGAAGCTGGGGGAAATGGTTAACCAAAAGTTGCAAAAATGATTAAAAGGGGTGAAATGATTAACCAGGAGGCTAAAGCAATGTGCCGCGGTGAAGTCTGAAAGAGGGAAAGGTTGACCAGAAAGCATTAAACAAAAGCGGCAACATTTTTTAAAAATTGGCAAATGATTAACCAGAATCCCAAAAGAATGCTCAGAGACTAAGTCCCAAAGGGGAAATGGTTAACCAGAAGCTGGGGGAAATGGTTAACCAAAAGTTGCAAAAATGATTAAAAGGGGTGAAATGATTAACCAGGAGGCTGAAGCAATGTGCCGCGGTGAAGTCTGAAAGAGGCAAAGGTTGACCGGAAAGCATTAAACAAAAGTGGCAACATTTTTTAAAAATTGGCAAATGGTTAACCAGAATCCCAAAAGAATGCTCAGAGACTAAGTCCCAAAGGGGAAATGGTTAACCAGAAGCTGGGGGAAATGGTTAACCAAAAGTTGCAAAAATGATTAAAAGGGGTGAAATGATCAACCAGAAGTCGAAAATTATGTGCGGCGATGAAGTCCTAAGGGGGAAAAGTTACCCAGAAGGCAGGGAAATGATCAAACGAAAGCAGCCAAAAAATTATTAAAAGAGGGGAACTGATGAACCAAAAGGTGAGAAACGGCCCGCAGAGACTAAGTCCAAAACGGGAACTGGTGAACCGGAAATGATTAACCAAAAACTAAGTCCGAAGAGGGAACTGGTAAACCAGAACTGAGTAACCCGATTTTTAAAATTAATTATAAATGGGGAAACGATTGAGCAAAAGGCGGAAATTAAGTCACAGGGACCAGGTCCGAAAGGGCAAGAGGTTACCCCGTAGGGGGCATTCGTCAACTCAATCTGAAAATTTTGAAGGCAAATCTGACCAAAATGCGGAAATCGGACCACACCGCGAGGGGCGCCATTCGACGGGGCAGGGGTAGACGCGTCGAACGGTACCTGAAGGTCCCGGCTGCGACACGTGAGTCCGGAGATATGGCCAGTCAAAGTCTGATGGGAGGTACCGAAGCCGAAAAATCGAAACGCGTTTGCGGCGATTCGGTGTCAGAGAGTCGGTCACGAATTCAAATTCGTCCCGCTGATTCGCCAATTGCCAGCCGGTTCCGGGGGGATTGGCGGGGTACCTGCAGGATAGTAAGAGGTGGCATGTCGAGACTTAGCCTGTTTACCAGACTTGTGTCCAGCGCCTCCAGGTCTGCAGAGACCGACCCGGGCTGCCGCCCAACCGACTTTTAAGCCTTTTGGGAGTGGGAATTTTTCCCATTTTTCCCCATTTTTCGGGTTTTTTGGTCGGGCTTGAAAACGGCGGCCCCGAGGCCTCCCGGGGCTGGCGGGCTTCGGCTCCCTTGCGAGAGGGTCCGAATTCCACCCGTTTAAGCCCAGAAAGGAGTTCGGAAGTCAGTCGGTCGAGGGAACCCCTTCGGAAGTCCGACGGGGATGGATTCGGCCGGCGTTTCGGATCTCCGGTCAGAGGATTCCCCCCCTGGGCGGGGGGGTGCGAGTAGCTGCCGGCAAACGGTCCCTTGCACTTGTGGCACAAAAAGTCCGAGCACAGGTTAATGAGTTGGCCGCGGAAGCCCCTATGCCGAAATGAGAAAGCCCCCGTTGCGGGGATTTAGTGACGCATCTGCGGCCGGAGGTGGGAGGCCGTCCTGCCGAATTGACACTTGTCATTCGGGCACCTAGGGATTGGTCGGGTACCCGGAGATTTTCGAGAACACGATTT
>NW_027139658.1:30000-37500 GCF_035084215.1 Heptranchias perlo
CCCTCTGCGGGTGAAAACATGGAAGTACGTTGGTTAATGATTTCCAGTTCACCCCGCTTGGTCAGGCCCACTCGGAGGCGGATAACTCCGGAACGCCGAGGCCGATTTCCTCCGGGTATGGCTCGTTGCGTGCGGCAGGAGGAGGCGCAGCGTTCGGTACCGAGCACTCGGAGGTGCGGTGCTGCCCGCCGGAGTGACAGCGAAAGGCTGCGCACCCCTTTCCGCCTGCTAACTCGGCGTCCGTGAGACCGACCGACTCCGCTTTAGCACCGGAGCTAGAGTGGGGCAAGGGGCACCGAAGGGTACCGGAACGATGACGTTCGCACACCGGGAAGTCGAGTGCCGGGCCGCCGAAAGCGAGCAGGGTGCCACCGCTCGGGGCCCCGGTTTGTCCGTCCCACCCGGAGGCCCATATCTCCGGAAGGCACAGGCCGATTTCCTCCGGGTATGGCTCGTTGTGTGCGGCCGGACCAGGCGCAGCGGACGGTACCGAGCACTCGGAGGTCGGGCGCTGCCCGCCGGAGGTACAGCGAAAGGCTGCAAACCACTTTCCGCCGCCTCCCTCCGCGGGCGTGAGACCGACGGTCGTCGGGTTTAGTTCCGCGGCTAGAGCAGGACGAGGGGCAGCGAACGGTACCGGAACGAACCCGGTCGCACACCGGGAAGTCGAGTGCCGGGTCTCGAAACGGAGCCGGGTCGGCCCAGTTTAAAACGGAGAAGAGAGTGCTGCCCTCTGCGGGTGAAAACATGGAAGTACGTTGGTTAATGATTTCCAGTTCACCCCGCTTGGTCAGGCCCACTCGGAGGCGGATAACTCCGGAACGCCGAGGCCGATTTCCTCCGGGTATGGCTCGTTGCGTGCGGCAGGAGGAGGCGCAGCGTTCGGTACCGAGCACTCGGAGGTGCGGTGCTGCCCGCCGGAGTGACAGCGAAAGGCTGCGCACCCCTTTCCGCCTGCTAACTCGGCGTCCGTGAGACCGACCGACTCCGCTTTAGCACCGGAGCTAGAGTGGGGCAAGGGGCACCGAAGGGTACCGGAACGATGACGTTCGCACACCGGGAAGTCGAGTGCCGGGCCGCCGAAAGCGAGCAGGGTGCCACCGCTCGGGGCCCCGGTTTGTCCGTCCCACCCGGAGGCCCATATCTCCGGAAGGCACAGGCCGATTTCCTCCGGGTATGGCTCGTTGCGTGCGGCCGGACCAGGCGCAGCGGACGGTACCGAGCACTCGGAGGTCGGGCGCTGCCCGCCGGAGGTACAGCGAAAGGCTGCAAACCACTTTCCGCCGCCTCCCTCCGCGGGCGTGAGACCGACGGTCGTCGGGTTTGTTTCCGCGGCTAGAGCAGGACGAGGGGCAGCGAACGGTACCGGAAGGAACCCGGTCGCACACCGGGAAGTCGACTAGCGGGCCGCCGAAAGCGAGCACGGGGCCCCGGTTTGTCCGTCCCACCCGGAGGCCCATATCTCTGGAAGGCACAGGCCGATTTCCACCGGGTATGGCTCGTTGTGTGCGGCAGGACCAGGCGCAGCGGACGGTACCGAGCACTCGGAGGTCGGGCGCTGCCCGCCGGAGGTACAGCGAAAGGCTGCAAACCACTTTCCGCCACCTCCCTCCGCGGGCGTGAGACCGACGGTCGTCGGGTTTGTCTCCGCGGCTAGAGCAGGACGAGGGGCAGCGAACGGTACCGGAACGAACCCGGTCGCACACCGGGAAGTCGACCAGCGGGCCGCCGAAAGCGTGCTCGGGTCCCCGGTTTGTCTGTCCCACCCGGAGGCTGATATCTGAGGAAGTCCGAGGCCGATTTCCTCCGGCTAACTCGGCGGGCAATGTGTCCCCCCCCCACCATCTTCGGCTGATTACCGTGGCTGGACCGGATCAAGGAGCAACGGAACCGTGCCAGAACGACGTCGGTCGGACGGCGTGAACTGATAGTGCCGAGGCCGGAAACCGAGCCGGAAATGTGCACCGATTTATTGGTCCCACTCGCAGGCCCATATCTCCGGAAGGCCGAGGCCGATTTCCTCCGGGTATGGTTCGCTGCGTGCAGCCGGAAGGGGAGCAGCGGACGGCACTGAGCAGCCGGAGGTGCGGCGCTGCCCGCCGGAGCTGCAAGCGAAAGGCTGCGCACCGCTTTCCGCTGGCTAACTCGGCGGCCGTCAGGCCGACCGACTCCGCTTCAGCACGGGAGCTGGAGTCGGGCAAGGGGCACCGAAGGGTACCGGAAGGATCACGTTCGGACACCGGGAAGTCGAGTGCCGGGCCGCCGAAAGCGAGCTCGGGGCCCCGGTTTGTCCGTCCCACCCGGAGGCCCATATCTCGAGAAGGCACAGGCCGATTTCCTCCGGGTTTGGCTCGCTGCGTGCGGCCGGACGAGGCGCAGCGAACGGTACCGAGCACTCGGAGGTGCGGCGCTGCCCGCCGGAGGTACAGCGAAAGGCTGCAAACCGCTTTCCGCCTCCTCTCCCCTCGGGCGTGAGACCGACGGTCGTCTGGTTTGCTTCCGCGGCAAGAGCAGGACGAGGGGCACCGAGCGGTACCAGAACGAACCCGGTCGCACACCGGGATGTCGAGTGCCCGGCCCAAACCCGCTACCCCCCCCCCACCCGAAAGCGAGCCACGGTTTGTGGATTAAAAGTGAAGCGGCAAAGATTTGTAAAACAGCGTGAAATGATGAACCAGAAGCCCAAAGTAATGGTGGGAATAAAAGTTCCGAAATGTGAAATGGTGAACCAGAAGTTGTGTGAACTGTTTAACCCAAAGTGGCAAAAATGGATTAAAAGGGGTGAAATGATCGACCGCAAAGCAGGGCAAGCATTAAACAAAAGCAGCAGCATTTTTTAAAAAGGGACAAATGGTTTACCAGAATCCCAAAAGAATGCTCAGAGACTTAAGTGCCAAAGGGGAAATGGTTAACCAGTAGCTGGGTGAACTGTTTAACCAAAAGTGGGAAAAAGGATTAAAAGGGGTGAAATGATTAACCAGAAGGCGAAAGCAATGTGCCGCGTCAAAGTCCTAAAGGGGAAAAGGTTGACCATAAAGCAGGGAAATGATTAAACCAAAGCAGAAAAATTCAGTAAAAAGGGGCAAGTGGTGAACCAGAAGTTGGGTGAACTGCTTAACCAAAAGTGGGAAAGAGGATTAAAAGGGGAGAAATGTTGAACCAGATGTCGAAAACAATGCGCGGCGATGAAGTCTGAAAGAGGAAAAGGTTGACCGCAAAGCAGGGAAAGGATTAAACAGAAGCAGCAATATCTTTTAAAAAGGGACAAATGGTGAACCAGAATCCCAAAAGAATGCTCAGAGACTTAAGTCCCAAAGGGGCAAATGGTTAACCAGAAGCTGGGTGAACTGTTTAACCAAAAGTGGGAAAAAGGATTAAAATGTTGTGAAATGATTAACCAGAAGGCGAAAGCAAAGTGCGGCGGCGAAGTCCTAAAGGGGAAAAGGTTGACCATAAAGCAGGGAAATGATTAAACAAAAGCGGAAAAATTCAGTAAGAAGGGGCAAATGGTTAACCAGAAGTTGGGTGAACTGCTTAACCAAAAGTGGGAAAAAGGATTAAAAGGGGAGAAATGTTTAACCAGATGTCGAAAACAATGCGCGGCGATGAAGTCTGAAAGAGGAATAGGTCGACCGCAAAGCAGGGAAATGATTAAACAAAAGCAGAAAAATTCAGTAAAAAGGGGCAAATGGTGAACCAGAAGCTGGGTGAACTGCTTAACCAAAAGTGGGAAAAAGGATTAAAAGGGGAGAAATGTTGAACCAGATGTCGAAAACAAGGTGCGGCGATGAAGTCTGAAAGAGGAATAGGTCGACCGCAAAGCAGGGAAAGGTTTAATCAAAAGCAGCAATATCTTTTAAAAAGGGACAAATGGTGAACCAGAATCACAAAAGAATGCTCAGAGACTTAAGTCCCAAAGGGGAAATGGTTAACCAGTAGCTGGGTGAACTGTCCAACCCAAAGTGGGAAAAAGGATTAAAAGGGGTGAAATGATTAACCAGGAGGCTAAAGCAATGTGCCGCGGTGAAGTCCTAAAGGGGAAAAGGTTGACCAGAAAGCAGGGAAAGCATTAAACAAAAGCGGCAACATTTTTTAAAAAGTGGCAAATGGTTAACCAGAATCCCAAAAGAATGCTCAGAGACTTAAGTCCCAAAGGGGAAATGGTGAACCAGAAGCTGGGTGAACTGGTGAACCAAAAGTGGGAAAAAGGATTAAAAGGGGAGAAATGATTAACCAGGAGGCTGAAGCAATGTGCCGCGGTGAAGTCCTAAAGGGTAAAAGGTTGACAAGAAAGCAGGGAAATGATTAAACCAAAGCGGAAAAATTCAGTATAATGGGGCAAATGGTTAACCAGAAGCTGGGTGAAATGGTTAACCAAAAGTGGCAAAAAAAGATTTAAAGGGGAAAAATGATTAACCAGAAGTCGACAACAATGCTCGGCGATGAAGTCTGAAAGGGGAAAAGGTTGACCAGAAAGCAGGGAAACGATTAAACAAAAGCGGCAACATTTTTTAAAAAGTGGCAAATGGTTAACCAGAATCCCAAAAGAATGCTCAGAGACTAAGTCCCAAAGGGGAAATGGTTAACCAGAAGCTGGGGGAAATGGTTAACCAAAAGTTGCAAAAATGATTAAAAGGGGTGAAATGATTAACCAGGAGGCTGAAGCAATGTGCCGCGGTGAAGTCCTAAAGGGGAAAAGGTTGACCACAAAGCAGGGAAAGCATTAAACAAAAGCGGCAACATTTTTTAAAAATTGGCAAATGATTAACCAGAATCCCAAAAGAATGCTCAGAGACTAAGTCCCAAAGGGGAAATGGTTAACCAGAAGCAGGGGGAAATGGTTAACCAAAAGTTGCAAAAATGATTAAAAGGGGTGAAATGATTAACCAGGAGGCTGAAGCAATGTGCCGCGGTGAAGTCCTAAAGGGGAAAAGGTTGACCACAAAGCAGGGAAAGCATTAAACAAAAGCGGCAACATTTTTAAAAAAGTGGCAAATGATTAACCAGAATCCCAAAAGAATGCTCAGAGACTAAGTCCCAAAGGGGAAATGGTTAACCAGAAGCTGGGGGAAATGGTTAACCAAAAGTTGCAAAAATGATTAAAAGGGGTGAAATGATTAACCAGGAGGCTAAAGCAATGTGCCGCGGTGAAGTCTGAAAGAGGGAAAGGTTGACCAGAAAGCATTAAACAAAAGTGGCAACATTTTAAAATAATTGGCAAATGGTTAACCAGAATCCCAAAAGAATGCTCAGAGACTAAGTCCCAAAGGGGAAATGGTTAACCAGAAGCTGGGGGAAATGGTTAACCAAAAGTTGCAAAAATGATTAAAAGGGGTGAAATGATTAACCAGGAGGCTAAAGCAATGTGCCGCGGTGAAGTCCTAAAGGGGAAAAGGTTGACCAGAAAGCAGGGAAAGCATTAAACAAAAGCGGCAACATTTTTTAAAAAGTGGCAAATGGTTAACCAGAATCCCAAAAGAATGCTCAGAGACCAAGTCCCAAAGGGGAAATGGTTAACCAGAAGCTGGGGGAAATGGTTAACCAAAAGTTGCAAAAATGATTAAAAGGGGTGAAATGATTAACCAGGAGGCTGAAGCAATGTGCCGCGGTGAAGTCTGAAAGAGGGAAAGGTTGACCAGAAAGCATTAAACAAAAGTGGCAACATTTTTTAAAAATTGGCAAATGGTTAACCAGAATCCCAAAAGAATGCTCACAGACTAAGTCCCAAAGGGGAAATGGTTAACCAGAAGCTGGGTGAAATGGTTAACCAAAAGTTACAAAAATGATTAAAAGGGGTGAAATGATCAACCAGAAGTCGAAAACAATGTGCGGCGATGAAGTCCTAAGGTGGAAAAGTTACCCAGAAGGCAGGGAAATGATCAAACGAAAGCAGCCAAAAAATTATTAAAAGAGGGGAACTGATGAACCAAAAGATGAGAAACGGCCCGCAGAGACTAAGTCCAAAACGGGAACTGGTGAACCGGAAATGATTAACCAAAAACTAAGTCCGAAGAGGGAACTGGTAAACCAGAACTGAGTAACCAGATTTTTAAAATTAATTATAAATGGGGAAACGATTGAGCAAAAGGCGGAAATTAAGTCACAGGGACCAGGTCCGAAAGGGCAAGAGGTTACCCCGTAGTGGGCATTCGTCAACTCAATCTGAAAATTTTGGAGGCAAATCTGACCAAAATGCGGAAATCGGACCACACCGCGAGGGGCGCCATTCGACGGGGCAGGGGTAGACGCGTCGAACGGTGCCTGAAGGTCCCGGCTGCGACACGTGAGTCCGGAGATATGGCCAGTCAAAGTCTGATGGGAGGTACCGAAGCCGAAAAATCGAAACGCGTTTGCGGCGATTCGGTGTCAGAAAGTCGGTCACGAATTCAAATTCGTCCCGCTGATTCGCCAATTGCCAGCCGGTTCCGGGGGGATTGGCGGGGTACCTGCAGGATAGTAAGAGGTGGCATGTCGAGACTTAGCCTGTTTACCAGACTTGTGTCCAGCGCCTCCAGGTCTGCAGAGACCGACCCGGGCTGCCGCCCAACCGACTTTTAAGCCTTTTGGGAGTGGGAATTTTTCCCATTTTTCCCCATTTTTCGGGTTTTTTGGTCGGGCTTGAAAACGGCGGCCCCGAGGCCTCCCGGGGCTGGCGGGCTTCGGCTCCCTTGCGAGAGGGTCCGAATTCCACCCGTTTAAGCCCAGAAAGGAGTTCGGAAGTCAGTCGGTCGAGGGAACCCCTTCGGAAGTCCGACGGGGATGGATTCGGCCGGCGTTTCGGATCTCCGGTCAGAGGATTCCCCCCCTGGGCGGGGGGGTGCGAGTAGCTGCCGGCAAACGGTCCCTTGCACTTGTGGCACAAAAAGTCCGAGCACAGGTTAATGAGTTGGCCGCGGAAGCCCCTATGCCGAAATGAGAAAGCCCCCGTTGCGGGGATTTAGTGACGCATCTGCGGCCGGAGGTGGGAGGCCGTCCTGCCGAATTGACACTTGTCATTCGGGCACCTAGGGATTGGTCGGGTACCCGGAGATTTTCGAGAACACGATTTTCAGAGCTTTCTCTGACAGCCCAGGTGCACTTTAAGAGTGCCTGAAAAAGTGACACTTGGCAAAAGGCTCTCAATTTCAAAGCGGAGACCTTTACAAGAGCACTCGGAAGTCACCTGTCAGCATTTAAAGCTACATCAGGCGGCAATTTTCGAACTCTTTGTCAGTCTGAAATCGTGTTGAGCCTCGACAGCGTCGGGCTCAGGCAGGAGGAGCTTGCCAGCAGAGAGAGGCTCACCATGGATTGCTGGTGGATGCTTTTCGAAAACATATACACATTATATTATATTATAATAATATAAAGAAAAAAAAGAGTTTCTCAAAATCTCTGTGACACTTTGCAGATTTTTTTGAAAGCCAATAAAGAGAACTCTTTAACTTGAAAGTCACCTGTGCCGGCATAGCGATGACTTTTAAAACAGGTTGACACTTTCGAGCCGCGGCGGCTCTGAAT